>NW_024581613.1:0-45421 GCF_017639235.1 Corvus kubaryi
CCCCCGGACCCCGGCACGGCCGGGAAAGCGCCGGCACAGCGCGCTCGCGGCTCCGGGGGGGAGCCTCCTGCCCGCCCCGCAACTTTCTCGTCTCCCGCGGAAAGTGGCTGTCGCTCTCCTGCTGCCTGACCGACTCCTCTGCCACACAACCTCGGGATTTCGGTATCGGAAAATAGCAGTGAGAATAATAAAAAAACAACCACGAGGTGCCTCTGATAGGAGTTTGCACCAAAACGTGGCAGAGCTCCCGGCCTGCGGAGGGGAGCATCTCCCCTTCCTCCCTCGGCCGCGCCTGGGGACCAGCGGTACCTCTGTACCCCGGGCAGGGGTCCCCTGCCAGCCCTGCCCGGGGACATCCACGGCCACACGGATCTAAGGCAGCCGAGCCCTGTGCACGCAAATCCGCTGTGTTTGGGTCTGGGGCACCTCTCAAACGTGGGGTACGCCTCACTCAGAATAAGCTTCACAAACTTAGGCGGGCGAGCTCCAAAAAATGCTTGTCCAGACTTCAGCACCCAAACTCGACGCCCTGTCCGTGTGCTCTCTCTAACCTAAGGACTGCCACAGACCTGGTGCCCTGTTTTCCCTTCCCCAAAAAGCTCCCATCCATAGCATATGCTGAGTTGGATCCCACAAAGATCATCGAGTCCAACTACTTCATCTCAGGCAGCAATATTTGGTAAAATCTCTCCCCCTATTTCAATAAGATTTTTTTTTACATTTTCACATAGTTTCTGAAGACAAAACTGATACAGAGAGTAACTCCTCGGTTACTTCACGTGCAAGTACAAGAGCAGACGGAAGCTGCCCTACACCATTCCCAGCAGAACCTCCCGTTATTTGCAGGAGTCGGGGCTGTCAGACAATAGCCCCATTAGTGATGCTGCTGAAGAACCTCACAAGAAGCAAAGACAAAGGACCCAATTTAATGACAACTTGTGATCTGATGTTAAATGGGATGCGATACGGATTGCTTTCCACCCTAAAGTGTTTTCGTGTCAGATAACAAATTTATTAATGGGATTTTTTTCAGGTCACAAAAATGTGACCCCACCCTCTTATGAATATTTAATAAGGGACTAAGGGCATCTTTTCCAAGACCCTAAATCTGCCAGAAACAGCCTACATGAATCAGAAAGCGCCTGCCTCTTAAAGGGGCATGGACGCCCTGAGCAGGTCAGCACAGACAGGGCATGGGAACAGCCAGGATTTATCCGTGTTATATCTGTGCAGAGTCAAGCACACAACGTACACACACACCCCCGACACGCTGGGAGCTCAGCAATAACATAAACCATAATGCATGCAACGGGCTAGTAATAATTATCACCTGTGCTTAAGAGAAATCCTTCCTGTCCTGGACTTCAAAGTAATCTCGAGGAATTTGGATTGCTTTGGGAAATATATGACAGAATACACAGACTTAAACTTTTCAACAGTTTCTCTTGCGGACCACCTCCTCCTTCCTGCTGTATTTCTACGAGCATTGCTGTGGCAGCATTCCCAACAGCCCCGACGGCGAAGGAGCAGCATTAGGAAGGCTCTGAGTGTTAACACACCCGGACCAACTCTGCAGCCAAAATGAGCAGGGGGTGTGTGCCCAGGCAGTCTCTGCAGACCACCAGAGGATGCTCTACAGACCCCAGTTTGGAAATCTTTTGATCCATTTTGTCTTCCTCAGCAGAAACTTCTCACACACACGAGCCTCAATCCTATTCTCACATCATCAATTCTTATTTTCCAGTGTCACCATATCCAGGCACACACAGCTCAGTCCAAGGCCAGTGCCCTCCTTCTGCCCTGGTCACCGACTGATCACACGCCTGTGGGCCAAGCTCTGCCTTACTCTATTTATAAAAAAAAAGGGGATTCTATGAAGCCTACCACTTTGCTCAAGGCATTTCTCTTCTTTCCAGGGGCAAAGAAAAAGTGTAATGTCTCAACGCAAGCCCAAGGCTGCGAGAACTACATGTGAAACAAAAGCACAGTGCTGGCTCTGGCACTGACAGTTCTCCCCAGTCTTGGGCAAGTCACCTAGGAATTTTTGCGTTTTTAGTTCTTTTTTAATGTCTCAGATGTTAAGGATGCCTCCCTCTCTGAGAGCTCAGTTTGCAGTGTTTCTGGCCTGGCTTTGCATGATTTTCAAGGCAGTCAATGGCCTCAACATCTCTGCCTCCTCATCTGCAAAACAGGGATAATACAACTCATTTCAGGATCTTCTGTAGACCAATATTTGCAAAACACTTTGAAAAATGAAAGGTGCTGTCTAAGCACTGAGTGCTGGCCACAGAACCTGCAAGCCGTATTTTTAAAGCGTTTTATACCCTTTCATATAAAAGCTTCATACCTGCAAGCTCAGCCAACATCTGCTGTGGGCTAAAAACTTCAGCCTTAGTAACGGAGATGGTAGCACTTGTTAAGTAAGGTCACCATGAAATATAATGCATTTCTAAGCCAGCAAAATATTTTAAAAGACCAGGAAGAACCATAAATTCCCACTTTAATTCCATTCAATTATGAAGAGTCATCACAGACAGAGACCATCAGACAGGGATGCTCAAAACAGAACACATAAAGTAATACATTAAAAATAACTGGGAGAGAGCGTTGCAGGCTAGATGGCTATTTGGCACTGTGTGCACATGGGATCTGATCCATATTGGGTGGTAGTATCTTTCACTTAGCTGAAAGAAAATAATCACTGGATACTAAGCTCTAAGGTCCAAGTGAGAGGAATAGATTATGCATTATGACGAATACAGTGGAATAAATGATTTTGCAATGCCATTATTTTACATGTACACTTCATTCACAGACTTTTGCAGGTACCTATCCGTGCAGAGACCACGGACTTGCCTAAAGAAAAGCCTCAGCTGCCTGCAGGGCAGGAGAGGAAAAAAAAGAAAAGACAAGACATCCACAAAGTGCAATCTTCTCTAACCAGAGTCAACCTGCCCCAAATGAGTCAATTTTATGTCTGGTCCTAATATGAGGCAATTTCTACCTAAGACAATACATCTGCACTTAGTCCTCGGGATGTTCCCCTTGGCAGGCACAGCCAAATAGGTCCCACTTTGCTCTCTGGCAGCTGGTACTGGGCCAAATCCTGTGCGCTGCTTCCCAAATACAAATTTGGGAGTAATTCAGCTGAACTTAGGTGCCAGTGCTGCTGTGGCACAGAGGAGCCCACCCGCCCAGCGGGGCCACTGCCAAGCCTGGCAAAGGCAAGTGCCAAACCAGGCTGCTCAGCACTCGGACTGGAGCCATGGGCCGCTTGAAAAGCAAGCTGCCGTTTGCAGTTCTGAGGGAAAAAGGCCGTCTTGGATACTATTCCCACTCCTGGATCCCCAGGCCCATTTTTGTGGGGTTAAATCATATTTTCCTGTTTTGAGAATGCTTCATTTTCCCTTGTTGCTGTTTGAAAGACCTACAAAAACAAATGGGGAAAACAACTGACTAAACAGGAAACAGTGAAACTTATAACCCACAAAGTGCTGAGAAAAAGGACAAGTAAACAGTTTTTTTGGGTCATTTTTAATAATCTCAGCTAATGCCCTTATGGTAAAGTATCTTCAGGCAGAAAAGTGATTTTTAGGCTGATGGTGTCTAACAAATCAGAACGCCAAAGCAATTAGCATTTCAGTAATCCTTGTGTCTCTGTTGCCCTTTTTTTTTTGATGTGAAACTGTCATTTTTCTTACTGGCCCTGCAAATTCTGCATGAACAAGGCTCTTTAAATCCCCTCAGTGTTGTACCAATGGTTTAAATTTCACTTCATGGCATGCTTTAAATTACCATTCACATCTTCATTTAATGCATCATTTTATAATGCCAGTGTTACTAGTTAATTTATATATACACAGCAGGATGTGTCAACATTCAGGTGAGTTATGAATATGATTGTACAGGAGTTATGGAAGACATTTCAGCAAAATTATGGTTCCCTCTAAACATAAAAATATTAATAATGAATCAAACATCACAGGTAAACAACAAATTTTATATAATTGCTCCCTCCCATGCTTCTAGATAAATAAATAAATAAAAATGGCATCGTTTTTGCTCTGCATTCATATTTGATTGATCTTAATAAATTGCCATCTCCTTTCCTAATAAACTGTAATCTCTTGTTTCCGCCACAAAGTAAAATTTATTAGCACACTCTTCTACCAGCAGGTCTGCATCACTCACAGCACAGTGTGCAAATTGTTCCAAGTATGCTTGGGCATTATTCATAATTTATTTTTCTGCCCCAAAGTACACAATATATTGAGAGGTAATCACCACTAACTGTTCTCAGTTACTTTCCCTAATTATGTGAGATGACATTTATGTCACGTACAGTAGGGGAAATGCTGCAGTTTCCACTAAAACTCCATTTTTTTTTGCCATGGGTCGAAACACAGTGTTCACACAGAGAAAACCTTCTTTGGACAGGAAAGACTGGAGGTGGTATCTGGTAGGAGATGGCAACACCTCCACTTGAAAAGAACAAGTCCTGTCTACCAAAATAACCCACTGGGCATGACAACAGCAATGGCTCCGAGAGGAAAAGTAGGTGTTTTGTCGTGATGTTAAAGTTGCCATGGTAAGAAAAAAAACCACAGAATGAAACATCAACAAAACAAACGTCAATCAAACACATTTTTGCCTGTTAAGTATTAACCAGTGAACTCCTGGCCACCCCAGATCATCTCCTGCCCAGTGTTGCAGTGCAGGCAGGCAGGCACTGCGGGCTGGAGCCACCCCAGGGTCCCCAGCTGGGTGTTTTGGGCTGGATTACCCCTCTTTGGGGGCTGGTGTGGAATGCAGTGCTGGAAGCACTGCCCTCTCCTGGTAATCTGCCTCTCTCATCAGGAGACTTAATGCTTCACCTCACTCAAAAGGATCCTCTTTAACAGCCCAGGTCTGCTTCCACAACAACCCAACCTACACACAGGAATTTATCACCTGAGATATAAATTAAAATAAAACTGATTAACTGTGGGTCCCTTTAGGTAAAAACACCTATCAGACTATTG
Source organism: Corvus kubaryi (assembly GCF_017639235.1). Classification (NCBI taxonomy): domain Eukaryota; kingdom Metazoa; phylum Chordata; class Aves; order Passeriformes; family Corvidae; genus Corvus; species Corvus kubaryi. The sequence goes on from NW_024581613.1 coordinate 5,022, forward strand.
CGCTCACAGTCCAGGAGCGCTGAGCTCTGTATTCTGGTACTCCTGTTGAGAACACCCTCTATCACCACTGGGCATTGTCATTTTTCACTCACTCTCTTGGGAACGCATATCAGAACATTTTCAATAAAACACCTTCTTAGTAGTAATGGGCCACTGTTCCCATTTCAGTAGTCCCTGAAGTTTCAAGATACAGTTTACTTAGCTGGCTCATAGTTCCAAGTTTTCTTCCAATATTCAAAAGCTATTTTTAATTTTTTTTAAAGAAGGCAGCCAAGGGAAGAGCTTTTTCTCTTCTTTAAAAAGCAAAACAATTAAGTTGATACATGCAACAAAGCAACTCGATTATTTCCTAAAGAGGTGTTTAGTCAACAGCCCTCGTGGTTAGATAGGAGTGCACAGAAAAGCTGTGACACTGCTGGTGCTACATAGGGATAGAGTTTGGAAGTGGCACTGGGATCTCTGCTCCTGCTAGAAAAAGTACTGTGACTCCAGGAATCAAATTCATATGGAAAAAGAGCTTTTTAGGAAGCAGGGCTTGGTGAGGAGGTGTCCTCATGAACACCACCCTGTGATGCAGAGTGCTTCTCCTCTTCCTCACTGTCTCTGGGTCAGGAGCATCCCCTCACTAAGTCCAGCAGGATGGGGAAGGGGAGGGGAGGAGGAGCTGCTGTTGTTTTGGGAAAACAAGACTGCAGGGCAGGAGAAGCCCCAGCCTCAGCACAGCCATCCCCTGGCCTTTGGCCACGTCAGTCATTTTGATGGTGCACATCTGGTTTCACATGGGCGAGAAACAGGCAGCCGTGCTGGCTAAGCAAACACCCCAGCCACAGGACTTTGCTCTCCGATCCCTTGGGGTCATCCGGCCGGCTCAGAGTCCTTTGTGCATAACTAAGCAGGGCTCACTGTGTGCTCTAGGCTTTTCCTTTGTACTTCCACTCGGCCCTTCACAGCGCAATGCCACGATCCATCACTTCATTCCAAATAAACGGGCCCAAACTCAACTCAAGGACAGGGTCCTCCCCTCCTGCTTCCCTTCTCCAGGCAAATGCGGCTCCTGTCTGCGAGGAAGGGTTATGACCCATCAACATTTCCTATCCAAATCCAGCTTCTGCGTATTCCAATCCTTTCCCCTCCCCAACCCTGAGCTACAAGAAAAGAGAGGATGCTGAGAGGCAGCAGGTCTTGGAGCTGGGAGAGGATGTGGTGTGGCAGCCAAGACCTGCTCCTTTGCTGCACCCATCATGGCAAAAGGTGAACAAGCAAATAAAGCAATTTTTCTGTGGTCCCTTGAAGACAAAAAAATTGGCTTCCTGTAGCAAGAGAAATCCCTCAAATGACTCTAAAGATTTGGGGTTGGAAAAGCAGAAACTCACTGCAATGTGAAACAGGAGAGACAGAAATTGATCTCTGGAAGGAGACAATTCTCTGCCCTCAAATGCAGCCCCTTCTGGGGTGGACGGTGGCAGCAGCTTCGCCCTACAGAGCCCTGAAGGAATTCAGGACACCTGAGGCACCAAATCCTTCACTCGAATGAAACTGCAGGGTGATTAAGCAGAGAGAATGTAACTATCCAAACTGTAATTTGGCCAGCACAATGGATCTAACACCCCTATTCTTGGGAGGAAAAAAAAAAAAAAAAAGTACTGTATTTGAAGTTCAAAATCTAATTAACTATTTGAGAAAAAGAATTCTGTTTTTAAAAGAAAATTCCTAACAATATAAAGAGAATTAGTGCCAAAGTTTTTGAAGAACCGCATAAAATGGTATGAAAAACGTACGATATTGTAATAATAGGAATGACTGGATTTGCTCAAATGTTCCTTATACCTTATAATACAAGAATAAAATACAGTGTAAATCCTTCTATCTACGTAAGTTCCCTGTACAGAAAAATCTCTCCTTTAATAGGTTTACACCTTTAACATGTATTAGTTTGGAAAAGTCCTAGGGTATAATTACACATCTTGGCTTGGCACATTAATAGCTGTTCCCTTCATTTACTGATTTCTTTTACTGGTCAATTTGCTATTTTACTGCATTGCTCTTACAGCTTGGCTTCCCCCCTGTGCAGGGAAGGGCAGAGGGGCTGAGCTGGCCATGGGCTGTGTGTGCTGCCGTGGGGAGGTGGCTTTTGATACCTTGATCCCAGCCATCTGCATGCACGATGTTCATCTGGGATGTGGCATTTGCATCCACGTTTGCCAGCAAGCTGCAGGTCACAGGCAGAAGGAAGCAGATCTGCCCTCACTTCCAGGAAAATCTGTGTAGAAATACATTCTACAGGCCCAGGAGAGAACGAGCCAAGCAGGGCTTCTCCAGGGTTTAGTGCCACCTTGCTGGTCTCCCTCCAGTGCCCCACAGAGCACTTGCTGCTGCCCAGGCTCCTGACCCTGCATCCCTCCCCTCAGCGTTTTCTCCCAAATCCCCTCTGCCACCTTTCATCCCTCAACTCCTTCCTTGCTCTAGGCCTTCACTGTTGTCTCAAATTCTGCTCTCTGCTCCCCTGGAGCTCCATCCCTATTGATCCTCCTCACCTTCTTTCTCACTATGGCTTGAGGAGAGATGCTCACCTGGGACAGGATGCTTGTCTCGCTCCATCACACACCTGGGAAAGGACCACTTCCCCATGATGGAGAAGGGACACACCTAATGATCTGTGTTACCAGTCTCCACAGGTTTCCTTTGCATCTCTCAGCTCCAGGCTCACGGCAAAGTTCACATTTGCTAAGCCTCCGTCCAGCTTCTACAGGTTTTTTGACAGTTTAAGGGTTTTCTTGTGTTATAGTGGAGCCATTCAGTTAATGGCTTCTCAGCACTGCCATTATAAACCAGAACTTTTCAGGTGTTTATTACTCAGCTTTAAAAATTGGCTCTATGCTGAAATTTGGCAAACGAAGTGTCAGCCTAGGAGAAAATTTTATTTTTTGCCAATTTTATACTCTAAAAAAAAAAAATGACCCCATTTTGGCCTCCATAAAAATGCAGCTTTTGCTGCCTCAATGACAACGGTGAAGTAACAAGTCAATATTGTAATAGTGCCAGCAGAACTGAGTGATTTAATGCCTAAAATTGCTTTGAAGGTGAAGAGTGCTATTGAGCTGCTAATTATTAACTATTATTACTGATCCTGCCGCACAACAAAGATGCAAACAGAAAACAGAGGGAATATGAGACATCACTGGAAAAACAAGGCAGAATCGGAATGAGGGTCCAGCACTGAACACGGAGGAGCTGGAAAACAAGAGTCAGGAGCCTTGGCAGGGTGGGATCCTCCAGCCAACACAAGAAGAATGAACTGATATGGAAATATTATTTTTCGTTTTCCGGGACAGTATTTCAAACACAAATAAAATACAAATGACACGGTGTAGAGCTTGCTCCATGCCAAAGCTAGCAACAACATGGGATCAAAATCAGTTCTAAACCAAGCTGAACTGAGGTCAGTAGGAACCTCATATTGCTCAGCTGAAGCCAAGAGAAACTTTGCCATTTAATCCAATGTGTAGAAGACAGAGCCCTGAAGGTGCTGAGGATGGGTGACCTTGCCTCAGCTGTCCAGCAGTCAGACATCCACATAAAAACAGGCTGGAAATTTCAAAGATCCCAAAAGACTTACATCCTCCAAATCTTCAGGATTCTTTCAAATCCCATATGCACAGGGATAGCAGCATCCACATCACACCCTCCAAAATCTGACCTAGGTTGATCCTAGGTTGACTTGGCTGTACGGAGGGAAAACTGAGTGATCTCCACTCTGAACATCTCCAGCCACTCACTCCACTGTGTCACCTGTGGTTCCATAGCAGAAAGGTGACAGAGGGAGTATTTCTTCTTTGGGGGAAGAGTGAGGACTAGGAGTTGAGTGAGGCCAGGGCACGCTGCCATTTGGAATGTGCTGTACACCAAAGCAGCCGTGAAAAGTCATAGGGGCTGCTTTCAAACACAGTAAAAAAGAAAAAAAACCCCAATTTATCTTTCTGGAAACTTTCTGCTTGTCTAAGTGGCAGCTATTTAAATACAATTAACAAGCAAATGATTTTAAAATTACAATACATTTAGTAAGGCAGCATCACAAACAATTTGCATCTCATTAAAGTGTTTGAAGCTGGAGAATCAACCTCCCAAAAGGGCTGCACATCAAGTGGGAAACCCAGACACAGTCAACAGCTTCTGTACTGTCCTGTGACACCAGACACATGCTGGGAGGACAGCAGAAGGAGGGGCTCAGTGTCCAGCTGAGCCCCTGGCTGGGCCACTCCCCTGGGGAGTTCTGGCCACAGCTCTCGGCACAAGGACGGATGCCACAAGCCACAGCCTTGCTGGAAGTGGGTGTAAGACGAGGAAGGAAGGAAGGAAGAGGGTGTGTGTGTGTGTGTGTGCATGTGGGATGGGCACTTTTTAATATACATTAGTGAACAAAGAGTTTAAAGAGATTTCAAGCTATTTACTCAACTCTGTATATAATTAAAAGTTTATAGATTACACCGCCACAAACCTTCTGAGATTGCTGCCGGATCTGGACACACATTAATTCCCAGGAGCCTCCTGCAGAACAATCCCATACCAACATGTGCAGCAGGAAAAGCCTCAAAGAAGTAACAGTTTTAAATGCTTCCAATTCACTTTCAACTGTGATTTACTGCGGTGGTTCCATTTAACCTGGAGGATTCAGAAGCACTTCCCAGATCACATACCACTTCCCCTCGTGCCTTTGGCTTCCTTTAGAAAGCCAGGCTGATGCACCTAGCCTGCCTGGATCCATCCTCGGACACAGGTTTTCCTAAGCACAGCTCCAAAGGGATACCTGTGGGGGCCAGGGCTGCTGGTTTTGCTCTCAGTGCAGCTCCTGCCATACAAGACCCTTCTGTTGTAGCCCACGGATGGGAGGGACCTGGCAGGAGGCTGGTGGGAGGGAAGGAATATACACAAGATCTCTACAGGTGATGCATGAACAAATTCCTAGATGAATGAGGAATGCAGCTAAACAGCCTTAATTTCACTTATCAGAAGACTTGAAGGTGAGGGTGTCCACAAGAGAGGATGTCCCTGAATAAGTCACCTCTCAGGATCAGCCTCAAGCGCTGACACTGCCAGCACTGACCTACGTTCCAACCACACCTTTAATCTAAAAGCTTGCCCCAAAGTACTGCACAAACTGAAAAGGCACAAACAATACCTTCCCTAGAGTTCAGCACAAGTTCTGAAACAACCTTTTGCTTGCTGTGCCTCCAACTCCACGGGCTGTGGAGCTGCACGTGACAGTTGTTTAATGCTGCGCAGCACAGTTATACACAACGCTGGCAGGGGAGAGCGAGAAGAGAGTTTACAATTGAATCTGCAGAGGAAATTCGGGTAAGTTGAATTATCCATTTGGAAGCTGGCCAAGGGCTGGGACTACTCCCAGAAGAAGCGACCGGTTTTGCTCGTCCTTTGAAAGGCAGCACCTCTGAGCTGCCCGTGGCTCGCACTCGCTGCTTCTACGAGAGCAGGGCCAGCACATCCTCTGTGCTCTTCCTGGCAGGGGGGTTTTCCTGGGATCCAGGGGTCTTGGCTCACAGCAGCGGCAAGGGGCTGAGGGCACTGATACCCTGCAGTGCCTCTGCAAGGGGGGTGGCAGCTTGAGCCTGGGAAGCCCAGTAAAAAGTGAGATGGAAAAAAGAATAACAAAAAACAAGGTAAAAGCAAACCAGTCATCATCAGGTGCATTCACTGTCTGAGCACTGCACACCAGAGAAGCTCCAGAGCCCTTTGGGTGGTTCCCAGGTCTCTCCATCCCTGGTGTCGTCATGACCAGCATGTTTCACCCCAAAACTTCCTGCCCAGAGATGCCACCAACTACTGACACAGGCCTTGTGAGCTTCTTTTTCAGACCTGTGGTTTTGTAGTTTGTCAAAACAGGATACTATTTACATTTAAAATGTGACGATTTAAACAAAGGTGAAATAGTTACTGCTGTTTTAGCAACCAGACGTCAGGCTCTGCTCATGCACATGTATTTTTTTGTTTTTAAAAGACCTCAGTCCGCTTTGCCAGCACGCTCTCCCTGCGAACCTGGATGCAAAGACAAGTGTCTAAGCAAAACAACACTCACTTTCTATGAATTACTGAACATGTGTAATTCATTTATCTGTAATATTGTGCTAAACTCAGCTCCAATTAAACAAACGAAAACACCTGCTTAGCACACATAGATCTTTCCATACCTCAGGGGAAGACACATCAGTGTGCTCTGTAGTACAATCTGGCTCAGAAGCCTACACTAACAATGCAAAGCTGGGATTTTTCTTTTTTTCTTAAATGCACATAGGCAAGGAGATTAAAAAAAATACAGACAGGGAGATATTGGGGATGGAGTATTTGTGTTTGGTGTTTCTATCTATAGCACGTGCAGTTCTGTGATATTTAAGTGCTCACTGGGGGCTTCTCACGGGCAGCTGCACCTGAGGGCATGCATCACTCCAGGAAAAAAAAGTGGGATAATGAAAACTTTAAAACACACATAACTGGCCCCAGATATTATGATACTGTAAAACTACCAAAGAGACCTCGTGTTGACAAATTTATTGAGCTGGGGAGAAGATGTTTCTTTTTCTTGCTCTGCTTCTGGACCACAGGCATCTGGCAGTGCCATGGGACATCCCTGTTGTCCCCCGACATTAACGGGTTAGAAACACACTGCAGTGACACACTGAACAGGGTCACCCCAACAGAGGGGCTGAGACCACCTCAGGCACCTCAGATATCCCAGCAGCAGAAATGAGACACGGCCTCATCTGACACACGTTTTGGACCAACAGAGGGGTGTCCCTTTGGGGGTGCCTTGGAAAGAGGGGTGCCACAGCTGGTTTGGGAGCCACGGGTGCTTGGCTGGGTGCAGCAGCCGCCATCAGCAGAGTCTGCAGCCTGCCAGATCCCCTACACTTAACTCATTTCCTATTCTTTACTCACTGCCTGCAGACAATAAGCTGTCAATCAGATCCCCACCAGAACATTTACAATTATCTTCCCTCTCCCGCACCTCAGCATGGCCCCGTGCGAGCGGCTCCATCCCAAACTGTTCACACATGAGCCATTTGCAACTCTTCTGTCGCCAGAACTGCCCCAACTCAAGAGGCAGGTTAGGAAATTGAATTTCCTTGTGTTTTCAAATAAAAGTACTGTGGTGGCAAAGCACAGAAGCAAAAGAACAGGCTTCCTACAGGTGTGAGGCAAAAGCAACCAGGAATGGAAAAGCTGCCCCAGTAATTACTACAGCATTCTGGGCAAGGAAGAAGGCTGCTTACTGCCCTTTTTTTTTTTTCCCCCCAACAAAATCAAAGTTACAAACTGAAAGGATTTTTTAAAATTATTTTTGTTCTGTTTTTCTTCCCCTTTTTTTATTTAGGACAGGGTGGTCCCCTCCACTCACTCCTGCAGAATTAGCAACAAACCACCACCACAATTTTGCAGCTGGCCTTGTGACCATTGCTGAGCTCTCCCAGAAGAAATTGGTTTGTTTTTCCTCTGGGTAGACACAGATGAGTGAAAGACTCAAAATGAGCACACTTTCCAAGCAAAAAATAACAGTGATGCAAGTCCTAACCATACCTTCCCTTGTAGTGGCAGTTGCTGACAACGTGATTTAAAAATATCTGAACTATGTTCTGCATGATGTTAATGCTCCTATTCCAGAGAGAAATCCCCAATACCTTCGGGGCACTTTCCAAACACTGAAGCCTGAGAAACTGTCCAGGATGGGCCCATTCCTAATAGCACTGAAATCATTGCCATTGCTAAATTAGGAGAAAATCTGGACAGTCATCATTCACTGCACTGTGACTTCACTGATTTTCTGCTCCACTGTCTGCTCGAGGGTCACCGTGGTTAACGGCAAGGAGATATTCCCTCTCCTATTAATTGATCTGGACACAACTTTGATGGCTGTCAAACAGAAAGGCAACTAGAGCCATCATGGCTTTTTTTTTTTTTCCTTTTTAACTCTTGCACAGGAAATTTCTACAGCCTCTTCTGATGAAAAATAACCTGTCTGATATTTCCCCTCTCCTTTAAAATGTTTATCCTGCTCTGAATCTGCAAAGTGTGATATCATCAAGGAAGGTCAAGCTTCACAGGAGCTAATGGCTCTGCTATGTGCTCCCACCACTTTGAAAAGACGAACAATAGTCCCTCAAGTGCTGCTGCCGGTGGCACAGCAGCAATTCACCATGGAGGGTGAGAAATCTGAAATTAAAATAAACTGCTTAAAACCTGCAGATAGAGAGGGGGATGCAGGAGACAGAATAAAATGGGACAATCTCTGAACCCAATCAACAAAGCACTCATTGTTCCAGTTTAAGGCAAGTAACACACCAATAAATATTGAGCCAAGGAAGTTAACCTGTATCCACAGTCTTTGAATAAACACCAAAGCTAAAAGTAAAATCAGTGCCAGGCCTTTGGCTCTTGCCAACTCGTGCTTTACTCCTTCTTGCTTGGCTTTGTTTTTACTTTTGGGGATTTTCTTTGCCTTCTCTCCTGTTATTCATACCTTCCTGTAGGAACTCCTTATCACACAGGAAAACGACAAACAGAAGGAACTGCCAGCGCACAAATCAAGTCAGTTGTGTTCTGCAAATCCACCTGGGTGCAGGTAACTGGGAAGAAAAGCACCGGGCAATTCACTGATTCACAGCCCCTGTGAAGCCAGGGGAGTCCCCACCTCCTTCCCACACCCCTTCTCCCCACGGGTAACCTGACGCAGTCCTGCAGACCTCTCTAACCATCAAATCCAGCTCAGTGTTTACTCTGCAGGATAGCAGAGGCAGCATGAGGCATCTCTGCAAGATACAGGCACGTTCATCTCTCTTACAGAAGTTTGAGCATTCAGCTCTTGATCTGAGTACAAATAAACGTCCTGGTTAGTTCTCATTTTTCCTCAAGTGGTTTATCCACTCCCGTGCCAACACCTCAGCCAGTAATACAGGTTTTCACAGCAAGTATTAATTCTGACTTCACTTTTAAATCACATTTTCTTCATTTGAGCATTATTATGTTCCATAGAACCAGGCGTGCGCATCATGCAAAAGGCATTCTGGTCCACAGTTGTGAATACAGCTGTGTAGGCAGAGTAATATTTGTTTTCCAAGTAATTTGTGCACATTCACAAAATTACAGCTGTCTGCAGTTCTCCCGAAATATCTGCCCTGATGTTTACAAGCCATAAAATATAATCTGCCTTTTTCTAGAGTTCCAACCAGTAAAATTGGAAATTTCTATATTTACACGTACATTATTATTTTTCTTACAGATTGGCTACTCCCCGTTACATACTGGCTATTAAGCCCACATAACATCAGCATTAACTTGAGGAGCCACTGCCCTTAGACAACAGTGGACAAACCTTTGTGAGAGACAGAAGGGCCTCTCTAATGCACTTCATGGGTCACTCATCATGTTGCATTTCACTCTTATCTCACAGGAACCATCCCCTGAAGACCACATGAAATGAAGGTATGGACTACAAACCAGCTCAGGGCAACAGGCCTTGACCCAAAAAGAGCTCATGTTGGGATGGACAGGGAAGGTTCGTCAACTTAACCTATGTCCACTGACAACAGTGACCAGCCATCAACCACCAGGTCGTCACACATCTGTTCTTTAAAGTAAAACCAACAGGACTAAAATGATTAAATTTGCACTGTAGCCAGGCTAGGCTGGCTCTTGGCATCTCCCAACAGGTTTGCTTCAGATATTCACCTGAACTATTAAGAGTTAGCGGAAGAAATTCTACTCATTTTGGGGTTTGGTGTGGGGGGTTTTCCCCCAATGAAAGATGGGAAATTTTCCACAAGAGTTTCTAAGTTTTGCTTTTTTCTTGACAAGACCCCAGTTTCTTTCAGTTCCATTCCTAGTTGTCTGAATGCACAAAACACTGGTCCCTTGGACAGCAGAGTCCTTGGGATGAAATCTTCCAAGCAAATGTGGAAATGTGCACTGCACCTGCTCAACTGACTCAGCTCAAAGTCCAGGAGGCAAACCATGAGCAACTCTTTGGCCCAAAGTTTTGATAAGCAGCAAAATGAATAAAACCAAAAAGAATCATCACAGAATGGTCTGGTTTGGAAGGGGCCTTAAGGCCCATCCAGTTACAAGGCCTCTGCCATGAGCAGAGACACCTTTCACAAGACCAGGTTGCTCCGAGCCCTGTCCAGCCTGGCCTTGAACACCTCCAGGGGCTCCTGCCACTGGAGTGACTTTGGTGTAAAACTGATTTGAAAGAAAAATCAGAGGTAGGAAGCTATATCCATCTCAGTGGGATCCCTCCACTCCAGCATACTCCCTGCATGCTGTCACTTAAACCCAGGACAAATCTGGCCCAAGCTGCTCAACTCAATGCTGCAACCCACCCAAGAGGTCCACACGGATGCACTGATGTCGTAAAAGGCTCAGCACTGAGATAAAGCACAGGTTAATAACTTAAATCTGCAACTGCTTAAAAAATGTCAGGCAGTGACAGAACTGGCAAGGAAGCACTGAGCTTTGATAATTTGTACTGCTTTTAACACCCTCAATCCGTGTGCTTCACTGCATTACGTACTCCATGCACACTGGCACATAGCATGAGCTACGCAGCTACAACATGACTCTCATGATACAACACGATGGAAAAAATTTTCTGAGGGGCCAACGGTACCGAACTACAGCACCAGTGACCTCGGTGGCATTGGTGATCTCATCAGCTCCGGCATGAGTGTCTCTGTCTCCTGGCTCCCCTCCCCGGCACCCATCGCTACCTGAGCTCCTCCCATCATCTTCCCACCCCGCTCCAAAGCAATTTCAAAACTTTTTCAGCTAGACACGCTAAACCCAGGATGTAGATTTTCCAATTAGTCTCTGTTTAAACATCTGTTGGTAGACTGCATTTAACATTAGTTATTTGAGCAAAGCGCAATTTGATTAGGCTGTCTGAAACGGAGCCAAAGTCTGCAAAATAATAGCTCAATTAAATTTTGTTTTGCTTTCATTTGTCTTATACTTTCCTGAGTGTGATACAGTTGCATATAATCAAGTAAACTAATTCCTTTCAAAATGAGATATTTCGGTGCTTTTTCCATCTCCTCTTAAAGTTTATTTAATAATCTATTCCATCTCCTCCATGCTTCATCAAACTTCAGCCTGACACAAAGTACATTTCTTTCTTGTGCCTTCAGTCTACTTTAATTTTCCAGGCTTTCAGTGACTTGAGATTATGCGCCATTAATGTTACACCTTAAACAGATTAGTAATTTATAAAAGGCAGATTACACTTATCAGGCAAACAAAAACATTTCAGCAACACAACAGCCTTTTCTCTGCACACACCACAAAATATTTTGCCAACCTGACGACTCAGCTGTAAAACTGTCAAGCTCCAAAGCCACATCCAAGCAGCATTTCCAATTGTTTCCCTGGGTTTAGTTTCTACTTATTCTGTTATGTTGCACTTGTTGCCCTGAAACTTCAATATTAGCTCTAGAGATTTAAACACATGAGGCAAACAGCTGTTCTCCTCCACTCCAGCAAGCCAGATCAAAATGCCTTTTCTCTTTCTCTCCTGCTTTTTTTTTTTTTCCTTCTTTTTAAACAAATTGCTGTAACTCAAGTATTTCTGGCAAAGTTGATAGTTTCAGGGCAAAATTCTGCTCTGTGCTCATCGCTGCAGACTCCTCCAGTGCAAATTCCTCTCAGTCGGTGTGCGAGGAACACCAGCAGTTCCTCATCCTGATTAAAGAAACTTTGTCTTGAGGATTAAAAAAATAAATAAAAAAGTCACAGCAACTTAGCTGCTATGTAGATGTGTCTATGATTTAAATTAAAACATTAAACATTTAAACATTAACTTCTTTCACACTTCTGTTAAAAGAAAAAAAGAGCAGCAGCATGTATTCTTTGAGAGAATTCTTTTATCGGAGATTTTTGATACACAGTACTTTTCCTTTAGTGTTTTTTTAACATATTTGTTGCAAAGTGTGAACACAAAGGGACAAGCTGAAATAGGTATCTGGCAGGCTCTTCCAGCGCGTGCTGCCGAAAGCCACAAGTACTACTGCAGTTGGGAAAAACCTGTTATTTTGCTGCAGGAAGGCGAGGGACTCCTCCAGCACTCCCTGCCCTGCCACTGGCAGCTCTTGAAAATATTCCTGCAACACAATAACCTTAAAAACCCAGAGGCATCTCAAGTCCATGGAAGTTCAAAATGGGATATGTCCTATTTAAAATGTAGAGAGCTACTAAATATGACAACCATTTGATGTATGAAAATTATTCACAACCAAAAACAGACAGTCTGGAAATAGCTGGGATGACTTCATTTAGACAGAATTACCCAAATCTGTTTCTAATATACACAGTACACATAATAAATTTTTACAATATGACAAGGAAAACAAACTTAATAAAAGTTCCTGATCTTTTGTTACACAAGCAAGCTATAGCCATGCTATGTTTATAATATTTTGCCCATGATATCACAGCTCAGTAACAAAAGCTAAGCACCACACAAAACAGTTTCTAAGGTATGACTTCACCTCGCCGTGCCCGCACTGCACCCATCAGCCCGGGCAGTATCACCGTCCCCAACCCACAGCCTGTGCTTGCTGGGTCATTTTTGACTAAGAGTTTCCTTTTCTCCTTCTCGCAGGCTCCCTCTGCCTTGGGAAGCTGTGGATCTCTGTGACGAGAGTTCCTTTTTTTCCAAGTACACCAGGACTCATCTGAACGGTAAGAGATTTTTAGCCTATTTCCTTCACTCCTGGTTATTTGACAAGTGCTTGAAAACCCTGTTATAAACAATCTCTGTAGGAAAACAGATGATGTCTTACGATCACAGAAGGTAATTTTTTCAAGAACCCAACTTTTTGAGCATTTCCCAGATGCACCGCGTCAATCTTCCTGCGTTCGAGTATCTCAGCTGGTTTTCCAGCCCGGGCATTGTGCCAGGCGGGCCGGACTGCCCCTCATTGTCACTTCTGTTCGATGGCACTCGCACCCACTGCTGTTATTCCAGGCTTCAGGAAATTTTCTAACCACTGGACAGGCTCCAGCACTACACACTAATAAGTTGCAGATTGCAGCACTCTAAGTGTGCGTGTGTGTGTGCATGTGTGTGTCAGATCGGGGCCACAGTTTGTAGGAGGGAGGAAAAAAACAGTAGTTCAAAAATGCTGCCTACTCAAATTGACAGAAAAGTGACCCCTGCACTTCATCAGAAATTCCTGCAGACTGACAAAATAAAGGAGTTTGCTTTTATCACACACAGTAAGACTCATATGGAAAAATGGAAACACTACATCACTCGACCTTAGGTTGCCCCCTTTTCAACCACAGATGAATATTATGTATAAAAATTGTAAATCAATTTGAGATGTATTAAAGGAGATTCTCTTTTTCTGTATTAAAGGTAATACCTTTTAATCTCGAGATTTATTTTGTAACGTCAAGTAAATGAGAAAGACTTAATTTCCATAACTGAATTTTGTTACTCTTAAGTCTCTTTAGCATCTCTGCATGGTGTTCATAGAATTTCCTACCCTTTGCTTTGCATCAGGAAATAATGAGCAAGCGGCACTTACCCAACACTGAGTCACAAATATTTGCCTACATTAACAGAGCATTAAAAGCCATTTTAAACAACTTAAGGAAATTGTGCTAGCCTTTGAACTGTGATTCACTACTAGGAGAAATTAGGAAACTTTTCCTCTTCTAAAGGCAAAAATCAGCTGCCGCAACCTCCTTATAATATCATTAGGTCCTAGAGCAGTTTTTCCTCTTACAGATCCTCACACAATAGATTTCTTTGCTTAATGAAACTACTTCTGAAATTTTCCTACACTCAGTGTTGGGTACTTTGAAATTTCAATCCTTTCACATCCTTGAACTCTCATCAACATTTCTTTCCAGATTGTGTCAATAGAATTGATTACTTGCAGTTCTGAACTCTGTTCTGCACATGGAAATAAAACAATTTGTTTTAAAGTATTTTCTGAAGAAAGCAGGACTTGGCAATCATACCTCCAACATCAAAAAATAAAGAAGAAGAAAGAGGGACAATCCAACCAAGCAAGCCTTGCCCACGAAAAGCAAAACAAAAAGAAACCTCTCCAGCAAACAAAAGAGAAGTGAGGTCCTGATTTCCTGATTTTATCACAGCAGCAATGCAGGCTCAATCCCTGACATCCCCGCATCATCAGGCTCACTGCTGTCCTCCGGATTGATGTATCTCCCTGTCAGATGTGAATGATCTTTTCGGATCATTAATATGTTCATTAATTTGTTATCAATTCTGGCTCGCTGTACTTACAGCGCTCGGTACCGCGGCTCGCGAGTGCCTCGGCAGCGCCGTGCAAGCACACACGGACGGACCCCTGGCTCCCCGCTTGTTGAGATGCCTCATACCTACAACCGATCTGTTGCTTTTACAAGTTTAATCTCGGTATTAAGGAGCTGATTGTGGAACCATGTCGCTGTAACATCTTCAACCCAGCTGTACATCATATAAACCGCTATAGGAGGGGGCAGTCTCCCATCATTCCTGGCAGCAGCACATACCTTTAACTCCCTAATCTGTAATACTACAAAATACTGCTCTCATTTCTTCCCAAGCACAAGTGGACTACCAGCAAGGGTCCAACAGTGTTATTCCTAATTACCTTTTTTTCACTCTTGATCCTGTGGCGCTCATAATTAGTTACCTGGGGCTGCAATCCAATTTGAAGTGATGACAAGAAAGTGATCCATGAAAAAGTAATAAGTTAAATCCAATTTCAGCCTTCCTCTAATTAAATGCACATGGAACTAATGACTCAAACCCTACCATTTCAGTGATAATGGTAATTAGCGAGGTGGGAGTCACTCTCTTTTTTCAACACTGTAGGTGTAAACCACAAGGTAAAATGGCAGGAGCACTCTTAATTACATGTGTCATTTTGTCAGCAATTTACACATTTCTGACCAGTCAGGAAGGTTTCATTTGTTTTCCCCTTCCCCGAGGTGGGTAAGGCACATTTGGGCTCAGGCACTGCCAGCCCCACAGCCCTGCTTCCAACCTGGGCAGAAATTACAGTTTTTACAAACCTGTTCTATAAATGCTTAATGTCAAAGCAGAAAACCTGCAAGAAAATGATACTTGGGAGCTCTAATATGATACAGGGCTGAAAATGAGAGATCCTGGCTTCTACTTTGCCCCTCAGGACTGACTTCTTTCCAACACTCAGATGCCAAACTCCCAAATGCCCCAGCAGAGCTGCACACCTCAACACCACTGAGGGCCTGCAGCTCTCCAACTTTGGGCAAGTCACTTAATATCTCTCTGTCAGGGTTTATGTGGCTATAAAATGAGAATAATCATGTTTGCTGACAGTAACTCACACTGCCAGCTCTCCCAATATACTGGTATTTTCCTAGAAGCTTCATTTTTTTGAATCATGATATTACAGGAGAATCACAGGCTTTTTTAAAGAATAAACATATTTGTCACCTTTCTGCTCAGTCGAAAAAGCTGGAAAAATTGAATAGTAAATGCTTTAAAAATATATAAAAAGGCAGCAAAAAAGACCCATAGGTGTCATGAAAAAAAACCCCTCAGTATCAAAATTTTTAAGCTGATCAAGTAATTTTGAGGATCTGACTCAGATTTTGTTCTGTTTGTGGGGTGGATGATGTCTGCATTTCACAGACACATTCCAAGAACTGACTAACACTTATAACTGGGCTTAGGGGTGAAAAATAAAAGAACTAAGGGGTTCTTCAGTAGAAACCAGCAAAACTCAACTTTGCTTAATTTCCAAAATTAAAAACAGATAATGAAAGATTTGAGTGAAATTTTCATAGGCAAACTTTAAACCCTGCAGAAGCAAAATCTTGACCCAAGCTGAGTTGGTGCCAAAATTCCCATTGGCTTGACTGAGGCCAAACTCGGATCAATTCCCGTATTGAAGGGTGAAACAGAGAGATATTCATACAAATAGAATAAATACATTTGCAAATTTACTTCTTCTGCCAAATTATCTGCTGAGACAATTTCTCTACCAGTTGTTAAATTTACCACTATGTAAAAAAGGTTCCCTGGGTGTAAAACCTGAGACAACACAACTGAGATTTGTGAGCTCCAAGCGAAACGGAGCATACCCTGCCCTTCACCTCTCAGTGTTTATTATGTTGTCAAACTAATGATTTCTAATTTCATAAAAAACAATAATAATAATTTCCCCCAACATCAAGCTACAGTGATTTTTTCCTCTCACCCTCTTCTATTTCTCAAGATACTGGAAAGATATATTAAGATAATATAGCATGCAAATTAAATTCTACAAAAGCCCAGCCAAAAGGCTGCTTTAAAAAGCAGCGGTATGCAAAGGAGAGGACAGCTCTGTCCTCTCAGCCTACCCCGGTCTCACCCTGAGAATTTAAACCAAATTCAAATTCTTTTCTTGGCCGTGACTTAAAGGGAAGACTTTTTTTTTTTGTTTTGCCAAGCAAAAACAAAAGTTTCCATCCCAGTAATTTCATTACTTCTTCTCTCCAAACACATGCAGGTTAATGATCAGACAAGAAATCTCATTTAATAACATAAAAAAAGTCAAGTGATTGGTTTCAGTTGTGAGATACTGATTTGGACATCCTAAATTTGTTTTGAGTCCAGTATCCAACTTCCAGCTCAATGCAACACACAACATTTACATCTTTAAAAAAAATTGTATTTTTAGTATTGCCAAAACACACATGCACTTTTACTTTCTTGGGAGAAAAATGTGTCTCTTGATTTGTTTCCAATCTGTGTGCTTTTGCCAGCACTAAAATGCCTGAAGAACCAAAATGAATAATCGTTAAGAGCATCGGCAATTAAAGCTGCAAATTTTAATCAATACATCTATTAATACAGATATATTTATCTTGGCCAGGAAAAATGTGCACATTTTCAAAGTCCTAAGCATACCTGGTCTGTTAAATTATTTGTTTCCCAGACTCAAGGAAATCCAATGTATATGGAAAATATATTATCAAACAGCCTTTAGTCTTTTTTTCGCTTCCAGTGATTTTTGTGGGACTGATATTTTTTATGTTCTTTCCCCAACTGCTGGTTACTAAATCCATTTCTTAACTTTCAATTTTCTTTTGTTTGTGTCATCAGGCTGCGAAACCGGAGGTCCCTGCCAAATCTAAACCACGGCAGTGTGCGATAGGCTCAAAATGTGAGTCATCGTGTATTTGGAGATTTGGGGTTTTTCAGCTATCAGCAGAGCACATCTCCAGTCCTGCGTCCAAGTTCGTATACACTGAGTATCTCATGATTTGCTAAAAGCAGATCTTCAGGTAGAGTTGCCAAGATCAAAAGACCCCCTAAAAGGATTGCAGGAGCCTGCTGTCATTAAACACTATCAAAGACACCATGTCCCAGTGTGGCCACAGGATGCTGGGATATATTTAAGTACCGTGGCTATTTGACCAGGGAATAAAGAAGGAATAGAGGAAAATTATCCATGAGGTGACAACAGATTAGCTACACAGTATATACTAGATTAATTTTCTGCATCTGTTTGTGGCAGTGGGGTTTAGAGGGTGCATTTCCAGCCCCAGGACCGGCCTCCTCTCCTGGGGCAGGCAGGGCCATGGAGCATTTCAGCAGGAGAAGCAGCAGCCCAGGCAAACAGCGTTCCTCCCTGCTCCATGCAAAGCTCCCCAGCACTCGTGCTGGGCGCTGCTCACCAGTGCCCTCGCCAAGCACAGCAGGGATGAGCGATGCCTATGGTGTTCTTGTTATACATGAAGCCTGTTTGTCACAACAAAACCCAGGTGACTGCTAACTGCTGTTGCTGTTGAATGAGACATCTATCTTTGTAAGTGAAGCCCAAAGATAACTTGTTCATTATTTAAACAAACTTGTGAAAAACGGGCACGTTTCCCCCCCCCCCTTGACATTTATTCTATGTACTCTCAGGAATAGGTATCACCTCGTCGGCATGGCCCCATCTGACTTCAGGGGGTGTGGGTGCTTGTGTGGGTGCAGTTGTACTCAAAAATTCTACCCCCAGCAGCACCATTTCCTTTCAGCAACAGATTTTCATTACAGGGATGCACTTGGGGATGTTACATCCAAGAGGACTTCCAGTATGTTTCAGAACCGCAAAAGCGCCAGGAGTGAGAAGGGGGGAAAAAAAAAAGACTGGGCAGTCATTTGAATCAGTGAGTGACAGGCTGGGCCAGCTCTCTGTATACATTAATAAATTAGAATTTTAATTGTGTCTCTGACTGCAGGAGCTGCTCCAGTACTTTAATACGTACCAACAATTGGCTATGTTATGGAATCCGCTATGTGGCCTTCACTGTTGACCTCTGCAACACAATTCCCAGTCTGACTACGGAAACTGTTTGGTTTGATCCTTTCAACTTATTTGAATCCTGACAAATAAGCTCACAGCTGAAAGGTCAACACAGTCATATTTCATCCTCTGGAGCTATTCTTAAGACATCTGCACAACAAAGCACTTCTTTTAGTACCTGACACTGGACCTAGCCAGCACAATCTCTCATTAAAAATGTCCCCAGTGGAAGAGTCTATTAAAAGGCATATGGATCAGCTATGGATTTACCAAATAAAATATTTTTGAAAGCATTAATGTAGCGCTTTGGATTATGGCTCTCGACGCTGCCAATAAAACGTATATTTGCCCAATGACAAAATGCTTCATACTTTCCAAAAGAATAACAGCCCGGCTGTAAAGCACGAGGTGTTGTCCAGCAGCCGGAGCACAGGGGTGGGAGCCAGGAACTCATGAATCTTAATCCTACCTCTAAACCCAATTCCCTCTGTGATCCTAAGTGAGTCGCTTAACCCACATCCCTCAGTTTCCCAGTCCAGAACTGGGATAATGCTACTTACTTATCAGACTTTCCTTCTGGGGATGTTTTGGAGATTAGTATTTGCAAAATGCTTTGAAGATGAAATCACTACACCAAAGCTCGACGTTGTCCACGCTGGACCAAGGGCTGCAGTTAACAGCTATTCCTCACTCAAGCAAAACTCCCCTTGAAGTCCCCATCGGCTTTATTTGGGTAAGAACTACAGAATCAGGCCCTCTCACTTTACTGTCAAGGCCTCTAGCGATGTTGGCTTTACCTTCCATATTCTACTACATATTTAAAGAGCCTAGGATCCGTATTTTTGTAGGAAAATAATCTGAAGCACATATAAAAGGCAAGAGAAGCAGCAATGCTGTCAGGGAGCTCATGGTGATAGTATATCAAACTAAAAAAAAAAAAAAAAAGTAGAAAGAGCAAAACAGACATGAGTTTGACAACGTGCTATGACAACAAGAGGAAAAAAAAAAAAAATCCGGAAAGAATTTGGGGCTACAGAGGCTGAAGCATCAGATATAGAAGAGAGAGATAAGATAAATGTCCCAGCTACAGCGCTTTGTGCAACTGCAGCTGAACTGCTGCATTCAGGACCTTATTATCAAAAATCCACTGACATGCTGCAATTGCAGAGAGCACTAATAAAAGCAATAACCAGCTGCAAACCAGCAAAGTGGTCAAGGGTCTGGAAGTGCCAGTTTACGAAATACATAAAGAACTAGATACATATAATTTGCCAAAACTGGCAAGTACATGTTAGTATCTCAGATGTTTGAGGAGTGTGAACACGAGGCAAGGCAAGGGACTGACTCAGTATTTATACAAGCAGTATTACTTGGAGCAAGAGGATGGAATTAAAGTGGTAAGTTCCTGAGCGTGTGCTTTGTTATGGAAAACTATCCGAAGGAAAATAATAGCAGTCCCACCATCCCTAGGGATTTCTAACACTAGAATAGCAAAAAAAAAAAAAAAAAAAAAAAAAAAGAAAGGAAAATGTGATACATGACCTAATAGGTCTTTCTTGTCTTTAACTCCCCGTGATTTATCCCACAAGACTAGCAGAATGTACTCCAAAGCCCCATATGTGTGCATACATCTTCTGTTTGGGAACGCTGTATTGGTTTAAGCTCTCTGAATTCATAACAGCACAAAGCCCTCTAATATTTAGATTTTATTTCTGAAGATGTCCATAAATCAGCAGACAATAAAAGGGGAAAAAACACACCGATGATATGATATCCTAGTATTTCCCAATATCCTTGACACAGCAAATCAACGGTTTGAGTGAACACAGACTACAAATGGAACAGCAATCAAACAGAAATGTTAATGCAAATCTCCTATGCACACTGACACAGTAACAAAAGCTATTCCATTTTGTCATAATCCAACCCTACCAGATGCTAATAAAAGTACACGCTCACGATTTGTAAATATGCCACAGGCGGGACTTTCAAGAGCACCCAGCATCAATCCTCCTGCCACTTACACCAGCCACAGCCACTCTGTGGACACAGGGAGGAAGCTCCTGAAGGTTGCATCCCAGTGTTTGCATGGAAGACGCATTTATTCAGCTTTTACAAGCCCCAGACCCTCACGGAGGCTCACAGGCTCCCCTTACCTGAAGGGCTGGCTGTTTGTCATTCCTCTTCGGAGACTTTAATCCACTAACTTGTTGCTGCTGCTGCTGCTGTTGCTGCTGCTGCTGCTGTTGCAGGAGAAGTTGTCGTGCCACCTGGAGAGCCTGTAGGGAGAAAGAGGTTGGAGAATTGAGTTCACAGCCAAGAGGGCACGGGTAGCTATACAAACAGCATACGGGCAAGGCAATCCCTGGTCATGGGCTACCACCTCACTCCTGACGCACCTCCACTGAGGAAAGCAGTGGCTTCCACAAAAATAACACCTTGCATGCCATGGGGTGATAAACCACCACTGATTTCCCATTTTGACTAAGGAGAAAAACAGCACCAGCTGATGTTTGCCTCCTGGGTGGGAGCCTCAACAACCGCAGGAATCCTGATGGTGAGCTCCATAGAGGGGTTTTTGTCCCTGTGGAGCAGCTCACAGCCCTCCTCACTAATGGGCAGGCTCCTGTGCTTTCAGATTTCAGATGCCTCCTCTCCCAGCAGATCAGGTTGGGTTTACAGAGGAGGTCAGTTGTATATCAGTGTCTGTTCCCCAAGCACCAGAGAACATCAGGGAAGCTTCTGGAAGGCCATAGTGGGAGAAAGAGGAGAGGTAGCAGCAGGCAGAAACATGCTGAAGGCTGGGAAAGCTGCAAGGAGCTGGAGAGAATGCCAAGAAAAGCAGGGACAGCATTTCACCTCACCAAAATCCAAGCCTTGGACTTTGATGATCCTTGTGGGTCCTTTCCATCTCAGGATATTCCATGATCCTACAAAAATCACTGTCAGCTCATGATGGACCAGTTGTGGGGACTCAGTGGGAGGGGGCACAGCAGCAAAGGGACAGTGTGACAGTGGAGGGGCAAGGGACATGACCCTGAAGGCATCAGCAGGCAGGATGGGGGGGGGATTATTGCAACATGTCATGCAAAGCAAAGGAAAAGAGTCCCTCAACACTGGAGCCTGCTGCTCTGCAAGGCCCGATTTCCCCATCAGGTGGGGAAAAGAAATCAAGAGGAGATAAAAGACAGAGGGAAAAGATGAGGAGCAAGTCCCTGCCCTGGCTCCCTGCTGGCTCCCCAGCCAGGGGACAGCAAGGATGATCCCTGCAAGACAGACTGTGGGACAGCTGAGGCTCCGCTGGCGAGACCCTAGCCTGCTGCTCCCAGAGGATTCACCAGCACCGGACTCGGGCCTCCTTGGTCTCCTTGGAGACGTTCAGTACATGTGTAGGTGGAAAAGTGGGAAGGCTGAAGACTTCATTAATGTAAAACAAGAAAAATAGTCCCTTTGCAAGATGCCTACATGGAAGGAGGGAAAAAGCCTTCCCCACTCCTACTGTGTATGTTCTCTGAGTGATTTAATTAATACCTATTTAATTAAGAAGTCAGATATGCTTGAGGTTTCACTTGCTCCTCCAAGTTGCAGAGCGTTTAATCTCAGCGCAGAACTGCTGGGAAAGGTTTGATATCAAGGTCTGCAAACTCGAATCCAGCCCCCCACCCACCAGCCCCCAATAAAACCTTGTTATTTTATGGCCTAGACCCATCTTTTTACTTTTGGAGAGACACTGGTCAGCTCAGCAGACTGAAGAACCACCACTGCTGACCAGGGCAAGTGAGGAGGAGAGACCTTATAATGCTTTGGCAACAAGCCCTCCTTTCCAATTTAAGAACAAGTCTCCGCTGGATCAGAAAAACTCTCTAAGGGTGCATGTGATTTCCAGCAGAGCTTGGTACGGTGCAGGTAAAATTAGATTTTGCATTTCAAGCTGGTCAGAGCTTAGTGCACCCATAACATCTCTAAATTGGTCCCTGAACCTGCAATGGGTGCAGGGAGCTGCTGGGCATGGCTCTGGGCTCACACACACAACCACCACCCCCACGATGGTGTACCATCAAGAACCAGAAATCCCTACAGCCTACCAAAGAATACAATGCAACAAAAGAAACCTTTATACAGAAAACGCTAAGGACGGTTAAAAAATACCTTATTTTTATTCAATTAACTTATTTAGCTGTTAAAGCATCTTCAAGGGTGGGCAGAGGCAGCAGAAATAAAACCTACAAGACTTAAGGGGATGGGCAACAAATACTCACCTATTTAACAGGGGTGTTGTATGGCTTATTTAATTAATGAATACTTGTAAAGCACTCTGAGCTGCTCAGACAAGAAGCTCTATACAGTACAAGCGCAACATATTATTATATATTATTAAGACTGGCTCTGCAGAAGAATAATTCCAGGTAAATGTGCAGTCAAATGATCATTTTAGTTCCCAGTAATTAGACTCAATAGGCCAAAAAAACCACAGAAGCCTTTCTTTAATCATACACTAAACAATCAGAACATCCCTAACCTTTCAAGCTACAGCCTTTTTGAATAAAACATCATCAACTTATAGATATTATTCCAAAAAGAACCAGTCACCATATGTGTTGTCTCTTTGAAATACAGTTGCTATAGCAGACCCTGCATGCATTTCATGTGATATGATCATATTCTATCCGTTCTGGCAGCTGAGAGGTTGCACAATTAAATTGGCTGCCAGAAATTTTTGAAGATTCCCAGAACTAGTAGCCATGCAAGAAATGCCTGCTCTCTACACTCAAGCTGGTCACAAAGCTCCATGCATCTTGGTGGGGTGGCCACTGCCACCATAAACCCCTACCATGACTGACCCCACACTAGTGAGGGTCTCTGGCTGTGGGGACAGGCTTGCACTGGCAGAGCTCTGCTGGAGTAAAGCCAGAGCTCTGTCCCTGCTCCAGTCCAGCTGCACAGCACCCACATCCCTAACACCCACCACTGTGAGGGTCTTCATTCAAGGTGACATCTACACCACCCCATTCCATGTCAGTTTGTCACCTGTCTTGGTGCAGACCTGGTGGGACCTGAGATGGCAAGAGGGTGGAGCAGGGTAGGAAGGAAAGGATTAGAAAGAATTAGAAAGAATAAAAGAGGGCTAGAGGGAACATCAGGGATACAAGCAGCCAGGATGGACATGAACATCAAAGGGAAAAGCAAGGCAGATGCAAGTGAGGTGGCAACATGCTGACATTTCAGGCAATTGCAGCTTGAAATGGCATTTCCCACCTCTCCTCTCAAGATTTTGCTTTTTCATTTGCAAATAACTGACAGCAATAAAAGCTGAGCATCAGATGAGCTCAGGTTTAAGATGTGGAAGGTTGTTTATAGCTCAGGTATGGTTCTTACTGAGCGTCTGCATCAAGTAGCTACCATGTCCTTGGTGGTACAGTGAAGCCAGCAATCCCACATCCCTCTGCCTTTCTACTTCTCTCTGCTCAGCCTTTCCTCCCTCCTACCTCAGATCAAGTCCTGTCCTTGCCACTTCAAGCCTCATCCATACTCCTCACACATGACAGGACATGCACAAGAAAGACGGCTGGCTTGGGACACACTGACCCTCTCACACGCAAAATACTTCAAGCCCGTTTGGAGTTTGCCTTCATGGAATTACTTTGCTGATGTCAGTTCACACCCGGTGGACACCCATACAATCCAAGCCAACAAGCATCCCACCTCTACCCCCTTCCCTGGTTCCAGGCAGTGCCACTCCCGCACGGAGCTCATCCCTGGATGCCAGCGTGGGAGCCCTGCTGAGGCTGCCGGTGCTGCACAGTGCTCAGGCGAGGATAGACAGGGAAATTAATTTGAGTGAAGTCAGTCCCACAACCTTCATCAGCACGGAGATTCACAAGCAGGCCTGTACATTAATAAAGCTTCCTGTGGGAGTAGATGTTGCCTTTGATTTGCATGTGAATTCAATGCTAGTGAGAAGTGCCAGACTGTCAGACATGGAGACCAAAGTCTCTTATCTTTCCAAAAGCTTCTGTAGCAGTTTCCCCACATTTCCTTAATCATCTGCCTTGTCCTCAACTTACTGAACAGGCAGTAGAGAGTAAAGCTGGATTCAGTTCAACTCCTGCTGCTGCCAAGTCCTGAAACAAGGGTGCCAGGACTGTTTACTGCTAGCCAACAGCTCTTCTAACGTGGCCCTCTCCTCAGAAGCAGGTGCTCTGACATCTCCAAGCTCTTTTCACACATTCCTCCTCACTGCCGTAGTTACATCCTAAATCTCCGCCACGTGCTTGCAAGTGAACAATTGCCAGGGGCCGTTAAAAACCAGCTCGTGTTTGTGCATCCAGACAACAGCGTGCTTCCTCATGAGATGGGCAGGTGGAGATGCCAAGAGCCCCCGAAACCACAGAGGTGCTTCAAATATCTGGGCCTGTAATTACCAGCAGCCACATTATCTGCGCTGCTCAAAGAGCCTGCAAGCCTGGACAAAGCTTCTTGGGACACCCAGAGACCCAGACACCAATCCTGGTCTCCAGCAGTGAATCACAGAACATCGGCAACCATCCTCCTCTCTGCACCGAAACACAAAGGGGAAATCCTCCCACTTACTGGAAAAAAAGAGAAAGGAAAGCATCCCCCAGCAAATGCATCTTCCATGGGTTTTGGTCACTGTGAACATGGATTTGGAAGGACAACATCAGGGAAAGGCTGCCTACCAGCCAAGTCATCCTTTGCTTAAATGCAAGATACAGTAAGTGAACTCCCAAGGTGTTTTCTTATCCATTAGGAAATCACCCAGCCGTAAGAAGATTTTCTAGTGTAAAACAGAGATCAGTAAAAAGGCAACTGAAATACAGCACTTGAGAGACATTGCACAAACTTGGAATGGTATTTGAGAGTCAACACTGGGTGACACCTAACCCAGGAAAAATGTTAACAGTACATCAACCGTGAGATGAATCAAGCCTGTTTCATTCACAGAGTAAGTGGGAAACCCCACTGAAAAGCCCTCTCCCTGTGCTTAGGGAAGTGGCAACCATTTATTATTTCCCAACCACTTAAGCACCAGGAGGGGGAAAAAAAGTACACATTTGAGATGACCAAGACAATTTTATTGCAAGACAGACAGAACGTGACTTGTTTGCCCAGCTGTTGTTTGCCCAGAACACTGGGCACTGTTACCACCCCAGTTACTGTTGTAATTCGACATTTTCATGAAAGCACCTCGACCTTTCAGTTTCACCATCCTCTTTGGGCAAGCCCCGATGAAGGGTAAAAAGGCAGCCCTGCCTCTGACTTCATGTGGCCAGAAACTCCTGATGAGGGAACGGGGCTGGGGAAGGGAAATACACTGGAAAAAGAGGGTAGAACATTAAAAATAGACATGCTGCTTAAATGCCATATACTTGCTTACAGTGTCAGTACATAAGGAAAACAGAAACAGGATCCAGTCGCATGGAGCCTCTTGCTAACTTGTTCCACCACTGCAGCCAGTACAAGGCAGCAACACTCCAACTTTTTTCCATCATCCTATTCCTACTGAAGAAAAAGAGCTCCAGCTCCTCCCTTCCCATCTGCTCCAACTGGTATTAATATCAATCAGTTATTAATGAAATATGATGACCTACAGCTATAACAGGCCTGGCTCTAACGCCAAGAGAAGCTTGTTTCTGAACCTGAGGTTTATCAGGCATGGAAAGATCAATCCAGGGAACTTCAGGATATATGAAAGGTATGTACATGGGAGGGTGGGAAGATGAGCAACTGCCATGAGGATGCAAAAGAAAGGGTAGTCCTGCCTGGCTGCCAATTCCCAGGGCAGTTGTGCAGTAATGAATGGGCTGCCTCTGAAATGTCTGGATAAACATGCACCCAGAAGTTGCAAGGAGGGCACAAAACAAAATTACATGTGTTTTTACAGATTGCTAAGGATTCTGGGCATTTCCAGGTGGACAAGCCTGCTTATCGGGAAAGCAACTTGAGAAAAGAGGAAGGAAGAGTTCCCAGAAATCAGAGGTGGTCCCACAGCCATCTGAAGTGTCCAAGCAATCAATCTGGAAAGTTAGTTGCCAGCCAATATCATACTCTTTCCATTATTTCAGTTATGGTCATTAAACATCAAAACAGAACAAAACAAGCAGAGAGTGATGAGAAGGGAGAAATTTTAAGGGCAAAATCTGCCCTTGGAGCAAACAAAACACTATGTTGGTCCCAGACTTCAGAAGTGAGACTTTGTGTGTTGACCTCTGACAGCCGTACCCCTACAAGCTACCACTGCTGCTCAACTTCCCCACTGAGGTTTGGGCAAAGCACGGCTTTGCAGCAGCAGGCATGCAGTTCTCCCGTTGTCTATTTCTCCCCAAATTTCATGCTGCCTTTAGGCACTGAGAAATCGCCCGGTCAGCAGCTCCAGGCGCCTCTCCCAGCGGAGCATGGCCCACCTCCCAAAGGGCTTCTTGCTTCCCTTCAGTCTCACAAGGCAAGTACCTTTGTTTCTCCTGGGTGGGACGAGGGGGAATTTAGATTCAGCCAGCAATCTCTCTTCTTTCTCAGCTCCCATCTGTCCTCACACCCCGCTCCACTCCACAGCTGCTCCCAGCAGAGCGGCAAGATGCAGCTCTGAAGCTCGGAAGCCCGGATGCACCCGGGCTTCAGAGCTGCTTCATGTCTCTCCCACTCCTGCCTCCTCTACCTCCTCTCCTGCGACACTCTCTTCTCCTGGAGCAGCAGATGTAGAGGAGCGGTGGTAGGAGGCAGACACATTGGAGGGGAGCCCTGCTGCAGTTCTCCTCCGGCAGGCTCAGGAGCCGCACAATGTGTGGAAACCGGCGAGGAGCGGAGCAGTATGCAAAGGGAAAAAAATAAAAAATAGTGCAAAGCGACAGCAGTGGGTAGTGCTGTTCCTCTGGGAGGAACAGAACAGGGGGGGGGTGAGATGAACCAACTAGAGAATAGGAAAGGAACCAAAATGAAGAGGAGGAATAAAATGTAGAAGATGCAAAAAAGAGAAGCAGATGTTCTTGCAGCACTTATTCCCTCTGACATTCGTGCCCAGCTCTTCCATCTTCCTCCAGAACTGGGAAATGAGCTGCTACATGCTCCCTTCCCCATTGCCACCACCCTGCCCCTGTGCCACACACAGAATGACACAAAGCCAAGAGCCCCAACACTGCTCTTGGCACCGCAGCAGGGAAGTTTGAGGATAGCTACAGACAGGACACGGGGCTCTGCTGTGGGACACAGCTAAGATGCAACATAACCTGGTGAAGCATTCTTGCTGTCCAGTCTTCTCAACAGCCTTGGATTCAAACAACCCCCATCCCCATCTCATCCTCTATTTCCTTCTTTTATTAAATAATCCTCCTCCACCTACCCTGTTCCTAGCTCCACTGGTGCAGCAGAGGGATGCCCTGAGCCTGGGGAGATGCTGCTGGTTGTCTGTACCCAGCGCCTCACTTGGCTGCAGCAAATCTGCAAGGCTGGCTCCATCCAAGGGCTACCAGCCAGCTCGTCAAGCAGGGGAGCTTCAACAGCAATCCTTCACCCAATAAAATGGTCAGCTGGCCATGAAGGCTTTGCTTAGACACAGCAGACTGGTCTGGACAACTGACTAATGGGTGATTCCTATGCTGGAAAAAGAGAAGGGACCTGAGGTCCACACGCACAAACCCTGGCTCACATCCTGTCCCTGATGTGACAGGGGCAGACTTGGAGCAAGGGAGCTGGCAATGTGCCTCATGCTGAAACATCTCCTAGAATAGTTCAGTCATAAGGAAAGAAGATGAGTCTTTATTTTTCTTCCAGCAGGCTTAGCTTCTTTCCTCTGGAATAGATCCTGGCTACCAGTTAAGGAGATTCCCTCCAGAAAAAAGCACTGGAAACAGAAACCCTTTCTTCCAAACCCACAGGGTGGAGCTGCCTGTGTCCCAGCTCTGCTGCACTTCGTCCTCGTGGGCACTGAGGTTACTCCTGCCGGTGGGAGGACGAACGGACTCTATGCTGCTGCCCTGCCATCCCACAGCCCATCCCATGGCTGGCAAGGTTCTTGTCTGTGAGGACCCAGAACCACACAGGGGGAAAACAGAGTTTGCCTCAAAAAAACCCCATTTTCTATTTTGTAATTTATTCACTAACTCCTCCGATTTCGAGGAAAAGGTGGGTGAGCTATTTTCTTCAATACTTGGAGACACTACAGGGATGAAGGGGGCAGGCAGCAAGGACAGCAGGGTGAGAGATCAACCTCAGCCAACACTGGGAACTTGCAAACCCTGAACCAACTACAACAGTGACAACGGCTACAAAAATCCCTTTTTTGAAGCATAAATGAAATCCTCAGGCGGCTACACCACAAAAACACCTTCTGTCCCCCTCTTTTAAAGAGTCACAGTCAGGACTCATCAAAGCCACTTATAAAGTATCTGGCAAAAAGATCCCAAACATTAAAAATGGTTCTCTTTATTTTGGCATGCCAAGACTCACAGCATGTAGAGGTCTGTACCAGCAAGAAAGGAGGGATGGCCCAACACATCCTGGTAAAATGAGAAAGGATACAAATCTTGGCTCCCCGTTCAAACTGAACCAGAACTGAACTGTGCCTGAGTGATGAAAAAAATCTTACGGGATTTTCAGCTCGTTTCTGTAGGCTCGAGATCAGATTCTGAACTACTGTGTTTATCCAAAAGTGAACCAGACCTTTGAATATTTGGAGGAGTATTCACTGCTTAGCCGCGTTTTTCTTGGATGTCAAAAGCACGGGAAGTTCTCATATTTTTTAATAGAGAAGAGAAGAGGGATAAGGTGCGGGGGGAGAAGGAAGAGGGCCTTTTTGTTGCTACGACATAAATAGTATATTGCATACAGCTGCTTGCGCGCTTCCCTGTGTGGTCAACAAAACAGGGAACATATTTTAAGCTTGTTTTCCAAAACACTGCATGACAAACTTGTACTCAGAGGCCCATGAAATACGGCCCCTGACAGTGGACATCTCGCCACGCTCCATCAGATACTCGCTGCTGTTGGGTGAATGAAGGAAGCAAAACATTGGGACAGCCCAAAACACGAAAACTAAGGCTGCAAATCACATCTCTGCACTTCTATGGCACAATCTAATTTAGAACAGCTTGTAAAAACCTTAATTTTAACAGATCCTGGTAAAGCAAAAATAGGCGAGGTTCAGATGGAGGAGACAAAAATGATTAGAGGCCTCAGCAGATACTAGGCAAGATTGATAAGGGTGGGAGTGTTTAGCTTAGCAAGAGATGAGTAAGAGGGGAGATGATAACAAGTACACAAATTGTGACTTGGCCTGAGAGGGTACATCTGGTACTTTTGCCATTTCTCATAATGCAAGAAAAAGGGGACACTGAATGAAGTCAGGAAGCAACAATCACCCAAAAAAATTAAAGCAGATAAAATGATGGTTTTTTTTCCCCTTCTTAATACACAACTCATAATTACTCTCTGGAACTTACTGTCACAAGATATCACCAGGGCCAAGAGCATGGGGAGGATGCAAAGAAAGGATTAGACACTTGCAGTGATAGTCATGAGAGCATTTACAGCATTTACCTTCGGAAAGACAGAAATAGAAATCAAGGTACAAATGTTTATGCTTC
This sequence comes from Corvus kubaryi, assembly GCF_017639235.1. Classification (NCBI taxonomy): domain Eukaryota; kingdom Metazoa; phylum Chordata; class Aves; order Passeriformes; family Corvidae; genus Corvus; species Corvus kubaryi. The sequence goes on from NW_024581613.1 coordinate 34,954, forward strand.
AGGGCACGAACCAACCTTCAATTGCTGGAGGCTGGGAGGACACTTTCCCGCATGGACAGGTCCTTCACCGGCTTCTGCCCAAGGACTTCAGCCAGGGCTGGAGAGGTCCAACAGGATGCAATTGCTCCTGCTCCTCTGTCTTTCCACGTACCTCAGTCCTGCACCTCTGATCCCAAAGCCCATTCCTCAGCCCACCCTGAGCCTCCTCAACCCTCAGGGAGCTTCTGGGAAAGGGGGGCCAGCCACGTGCATCAGCCCAGCCCCTGTCCATGTCACCTGGCCCCAAGCTGCTCATTTCCTCTTTCTTCTTCACATCACATTTAAGTTTCAGGTCCTTATTTTGCCAGCCCTTCCTCTCCCTGCTATTTCGACTGCCATTTTTTCTCCCTCAAACCTAAACCCCCAGCTCCAGCCCCTGCCATCCACTTGGGCTCTCCAGGTAGTGCTGACCCCCTAGAGCCAGAAGGCGAAGCATCCACCTCCTCCTGCCCAGACCCATCAGGAATGGACAAGCTCGAACGCAACTTCAAGATGTCAGGCAAATTTTCCCTTTCTCGATGTGAAGCCATTCCTCAGAGGAAAGCCACATCCCTGAGGAGGACCCTCCTGCCGATCCGGCACCTACGGGGCAGCGGCAGTCAGGCGCTATTATGGACCGCAGAGCTCATCAACGCGCTGGAACTGACATGCGACTTGGGGAGACAAAGAGAGATTCTGAAAGCAAGTCAGTCTATTAAATTTATACCTACCTGCACAATGTGAAGCAAACCACATCTCAGTTTCCTTTCATGTGCATGACAGTCTTAACTTGTTTCTTTTAATCCCATAAAAGCAGCTAAAGCATGCAACATGCTTCCCGGAGATGAGGCAAACCTGTATTTTACTTCCTGACAGTGATTTAGTTTATAGGGTGTTGTTTTGGTTTTTTTTTTTTTTTTCAGGGAAGATAATGAACATCGTCCAAAGCTGGTATTATAAAGGAAACACTACACACTACATGCTAGACACCTGGCATTTAAAAGAGAATCCCATAAATTGACACCGTCTGTAACGGACCAAACACAGCTGCAACCCCTTGCGCTGCACAGACACCGGCACTGGAGGCTGGAAGATCCCAGCATCTCTCGCCAAGGTTTTCTTTGGAAATCAGCACCCTTCTGAAAAATCAAAGCACCTCTCGTTGAGTCAGTCACACCCCAAGTAGGTCCAGGGGGATGACCAGGGCTGTGTGACTACGCAATAAATCCAGCAAATCCAAAGGGCCGAAGCAGTAATCCATGGAAACGTTCCAGGCAAGAGGGGGGGGTTTAAGTGCCTTTAATTCCCAGCTGCAAGCCCAACAAGCTGCCAGAAGGCGGAGACCACTGAACACAAGGGGTTAATGGCCTTGCTGAAGAAAATGATCCACATAATTTCCTTTTATCATAAAACAATACGTTTATTATTTTCTGTATATCTGTTAAAGGGCATGGCCTTCTGAGTGGAAAACAAAACACAGCTTGGTCACATGTTTATTTGCTTCAGCTACTCCCTTTCCCTTCTGATAAATAATCAAACATGCCATCCAGAAAAAACAAAACCAGTGAGCTGGGAAATTTGATGGTCATCAAATAGACTAAGATACCAAGAAAAGCAGCCCACTGTTCCCACAGAGAGTTTTCTGCCCCACACCTACACTAACATCTGAGTAAATAACTTCAGTCACTCTTTCCATTTTCCCCATGCAATTACTCCTACTGTTAAACAAATTGTCCTTAAGGCAGTTGCAAACACCATTTTTTTTCTGCGAAGTAGAACAACTTCTGAACATTAAAAAGCCAGACTAGCAATATATTTTCAAAATATGTTTGTTGTACTTGCGGTTTGGCTGAACACACAGCTTGATTTCTCTCTCTCTTGCTCTCTTTTCTAGGAAGATGGGGGTTTAAGGTTTAAAATTTTAAAGACTATTTGAATCTTGGAGCAGCAGGAAAAGCCTCAAGGAGGATGGGTTTTCTCCATAGGGCAGGCAGCATATTTTCCATTTTCTCTTATGTTTCACACTACACAAGCACCACGAATTCTTGCCAAAAAAAAAAAAGTTACCTGCTATTTCAGTGAACTTTTGCAGGGGGGAGAAACCACTGAGAAATATCAAGCATTTTTTTAAGTCACTTGAACAGAGGGGGAAAAATCCAGCATCTGTGTTGTGACATGGATTACCCAGAGGATCTACACTATCTTCCAACAACCCCTGAAGACCATTCATACAACAATCATTAATACTGAAAAACTGCAGAGAAAATCCCTCACGTGAGAAGTTAACAACCATTACCCGGCGTGAGCACGTTTTCCCTTTCCTTTTGTAGTACCACAGGTCTAAACAATAGTCATATGAATGAGATAATAGCCATGCTTGTCTCAGCAGCCTGATTTTTATTAGCATGAAATTGGTACAAATATTAGCGAGGCTGGTTCGCATGCGGTGCCAGAACCACGATGCAAACAATTTGTGGAAAACAAAAAAGCGACTTGGTGGGTTTGTGCCACTTCTGCTGCCCAGAGCAGCAGCCACGTTTCCCTTTCTTGGGGGGGTTTGTTGTTTAGGTATTTTTGGCACTTGTGCAGGGAGAAGCTGCAACACCCGGCGAGCAGCAGGGACGGCTGCTCCCGTGCCAGAGGGACATCGCAAGGTGACGAGCACCCCAAAAAAGGACTCGGTCCTCCTTTGGTTCTCCAAAGCCATGCCAAAAAACCCACCCTTGTCAACACCGCAGTAAACAACCTGAACTAGCTGCTTTTGCTTCAAACCAAAGCAATTCCCCTCTCCTGTGCTCCAAGCTGCCTGCGCAAGGCAGCGCATTAAAAGTTCAGCCCTGCCTGCACGCTCCTTTCCTCTGAGCGCTCGCAGAGAAAATGAAGAGTTTAACAGAGTGAGCTCTTACTGTCTGCCTTTAGATTTCCGTCTTCACGCTGGAGATGTTTCTGGCTGTTTCTGTGAAGCGGGGGCTGAAGAATGGTAAAAAGATGTTTGAATAAACAGGAAGTGCCGTGCAGCCGGAGCACAGGCTGGAGGGAGACGCTGGAGCACTGCCCTTCGCGGCAGCCACCGGGCTCTGCCTCCACAGTAGCAACCTCTGCTTTTACTAAATGACAAAGAAACCGCAAAGCATTCCTTCCCTAATTCTTCCCTTGCGAAGTGGTGAGATCAGCCGGAGCTCACAGGTAATCTCAAAGTTGGGTTTAGCACTACACCAGGAACAAAAATATAGCGATTCTGCACTATTAAACCTCCCCCATCTGTGAGCAGAAACAGGCAGAACTAATTATGTCCCCAACTAGACCAAACAGCAGCGAGAAGCACACCTCGCTTCTGTATCTAGGCAAATTCGGATTTGCACGGAAGTCCAGCCAAGCTTGACGTTCCTACCCCTCGACAGTGCTGTGACTTGCTCTGGAAACCGGCTCGGGAGGCTGGCCGGGCTGCAGAGCTGTTTTCTCTAACTGCGTGAACTGAAATATAAACAACCGCCCAAAAAATACAACTTGTCTCGGGCGCAGGGACTTGCATCCAGCATCTCCGAAAGCGTAACTTCAGCATTCCAGCAGATGCCACCCCTCCTTCGTTGTCTCCTTCCCCTCCCTAAAACAAACTACCTATTTAACTGGAGATGACTAACTAACCGTCTCCCCACCCAATTATCAAAGCCCTGTCTGCTGTCATATTGGTGACATGACACAGATATTGTCAAGAAAAAGTAAACTGGGGCTGGCACTCAAAGGCAGCTCGTGAAGAGATGAGCAGTCGAACAGCCATATTCAATAAAAAAGAGGAACAGGATTCCTTTAGAAAATCTATTGCTGTTGTGGCAACGTGCTGCTGCCACTGAAGGGACTGATTTGTTATTTAGCATGTAGTCTTGGACTGTCTGTCATTCTGGGTGCTAATGCTCTGCTAAAATAACTCATTGGGAGCTGTCAGTGGGATGTTTACATAGGCCCCCAATCTTTTCTTCATACAAGGAAATTTTTTACTGGAATTCATCTTCTTTTGATCTCACATTCAAAGCAACAGCAGCTTGATAGACATGCAAGTCTGAAAGCAAATCCAGACGCTGAAGATAAACCGCCAGAGTATGACAGGCAGGAGCATCTAAAGCTTATAAAAATGAAGAGAACAGCATGTCGTCTGAGTATTACAATAGCAGAAATCAAGAGACATATTAGGTGGAACTGATCAGCCACAAAAACAGTTCAAAAGGCAGATCATAGAAACAGAAGACTAAGCTAGAAAAAAAATAAAATTGGAAAGATCTGCTTTACAGAGGCATCACCTCCTTTCTGAGCACCGCGGCGTTTCCGCTCCAGCATGTAAACTTAAGGGGGAAAAAAAGAACAGGGCTGGTGCTGTCTCTACTAACTCAGCAGTTCTTACCTTCAACTCACCAATTAATTTGCCGAGTGTACATTTCAATTACATGTTATTCAAAGTGAAATAAAAATAGGACACTGTGCCACTCGCATCTATAGCCCAGCCCTCCCCAACACCACAGGGATGGGGAGTTGGTGCCTCTTTGTTAGCAACTGCATCCCCCAGCAAGGTGCAAAAGGGGCCCTGGCCTGAGCCCCTGCCACCATTTTAGCCTGCTCATCTTTCAAAGGACTGAATCTTGGGATGCTCCTGAGCTCTGCCTCTGCCACCAGTGGAGAAATATTAGTTCAGAAGGTAATTTTATTTAAATTAAATTATGTGTGCCACAGAGTCCACAGCTATGTTCCGAAGGCGACACTTGCCGGGAAACAGTTGCTGAAACTTTCTCTAGAAACCCATACATTTTTAATTTTTCTTCCCCAAATAAGCTTCTTATTCTAATTGAAGTCAGCAAATATAATGAAAAAGTAATTCTCAAACAATTTTGTACTTAGAGCTGTTTGTTAACAAACACTGAACGAGCAGCAGTGTTAGGTTAAAGGGCAGCAGGATTCCACATTATAATTTAGCCTGCGGTTATTTCTGATTAAGAACACCCTCCGGGATGGCAAAGCAAGATCTTCTCTTGCAGCAGGCATAGCTTTTAAAATTAGCCTCCTTGCAATAATAAAACCAACAGGAAAACTGTGGATTTAAAACTGTATTAACCAATTTGAAGTGGTGCAATCAGTTTATGTCTTGCTTTCTGCAAACAACTGTTCCCTGCCTTAGTCAAGTTTCAAATGTAAAAATGCTGCCTGGATTCTGAAACTGTTGTAAGAAAGTCACCTTCTGTCATGCTTATGTAGCTATCTAATGTGCTAAAGGCTGATTATTTATCTTTAAACTGTACTAGTTTAATCTTTTAAGGTCACCACTAATCTGCTCCAACCTTTTAAAAAATAGCAGCTTTCAAGACTTACTGCTGGAATCACTAAACTCTGAGCTGAATGTCATTGTAAGGGATATATTAGCCAGAGTGAGTGTAGTTTTACAATGTAAACACCAAATATAAATCCCCACCTAAATGAGAAGAAAAGTATGATGTCCATGCCAGGAGAAATACCAGTAAATAAGACCAATGCCATATTATTCCACACAAATATCATTACAAATCATGTTGCTATTTATTTCTCCTCCCCCTCCTTTCCCAGTACAAAACTTGGGTATAATTTAAAGATCATTAGGTGGGGTTTTTTTATCTTTTCCTTTTCTCAGCAGCAACTTTGCCTGCCTGCTGCGAAGCCTCCTGACCACATTTGGAAGTTGTTGTAAAGTCCAAATCCCCCTCACAGGTTATTTGTGTGCTTGTGCTGCACAGCAGCCTTTTATACTCTTCTTTTTACTTTTCCCCTAGACTTCTTCTGGACTTGAATGTCACAGTAGACCTTGAATGTGAAATGGCTTCAAGCTAATTGCTTTAATTGCTTGAAGATGTGCAGGCAGGTGAAACCTGATCCCCTTGGCCATTGTAGAGACCAGGAACAACACAGGAATGTTTACATAGTGGTTTGAGTTTAATAGACAGTAGAGCTGAGTTTCAGACAGCTAGCAAAAACACAGCTAATAGGTGACCTCTTAATGTAGTCCTCCTTTTTAAAAACAAAATACAATTTCATTTTATATAAGGCAATGTCCCTAAATGCCAAGGTTATCTGCTTGACTTTTTGAGTGAGCATGCACTGCGTTGCACCTGACATTAATACCAGAAACTCTATCCTGAATGCATTTCCCTCTACCTTAAAACAAAAAGCACTTTATGTGTCAGTCACCTTACAAACAGATTAGAGCTGGATGGGGTTTCCTCGTAAGTGCAGTCATTTTAATTTAAAATTGAGTGTTTTTCACCACTGTCATACTCCTTCCCCCTTCTCCCCTGGGCACTCCTACCCTCTGGTGGGCACCGGCACAAGCCCTTGGAGGGGTCTTCTGGAAAGGCCAAGTACTTTTACTGCTTTTTCCAGAGCTTCCAATACATTCCAGTACATCACCACACTGTGAAGATACAGACTAGCTGCGATGCACTTCTGCAAAGGCACAGCTTGGTTTCACACACGGCATAAATTCAGCAGCTCTTCCGCAGGCAAAACTCTCCTGACTGAGAACTGCAGCATTTGGGGTCACTGACGATCAGGTTTGCTTTCCAAGAATCATGAGGTAAGTAAAACACACTTGAAACCAGCCAAAGACCAGTGAGCAGGTACAGCACAAGTGTAAAAAGCAAAGACTGAATTTGGCAGCAGTGGTAGCATAAAGGTATTTACTGTAGGTCTAGTCCAAGAAACAAACACTGAAAACAGGTAATACCAAATAGTCACTTTCCTGGCGCAGGCACTTCAAGTTTTGTTGCCAAGCCTAAAAAACAGTTAAAACCACTTGTATTGAGTGAATACCAGCCGACAAATGACATATGTTGTATCCCAGACATAAAAGAATAAATAAAATAACATATTTGGAGGAAGAAAAAAGGAAAGGCAATTGGAGACATAAGACTGGAAAAAGCACAAGCACACTGAGGCAGAGGAGATGAGGCCAAACTAACGTGTATTTGATACGAACGAGTAAGGAAAGCAATTCCCTGCCACACAGCCCTGCAAATAAAGTCTGATTGTGGCAATTCCACTCAAAAAGTTTCAAATTCTCTAGTACTTTATGCTGGAGCTACCAACCCCTTGAACAGAAGCAAACAGAAGCAGGAGGGAGGCTGCTCCAGCCACTCTGGATGCATCTGTGGCTCCCAGGAAGACAATAGACACTGGCTGCTCTGCTCTACCTTGCCTGTTATTCCCAATCCTCTGAAGCAAATGAGTAACTGATCTTAAATAATACAGAACAAAGGGAACAATAGGAGCTGGAAAGCAAGCTGGGATACTTGGGAACATGCCTCTTTCTTTTGAGAGAGAATCTCGCCAGCACACATGCACACACTGAGTTATAGAAACACAGAAGTTGTTGTCCTGTGCTGTCCCCTGTCCCCACCCCCCAACAACCTCCTTAAAAGCTCAAATTCCAGCCACTCTGGGGTTTTAATAGATTTTTTCTGTATGGCCTGAAAGATTAAGAAAAAAAGGAGAAAGTTCAGAATAGGAAAAAAAAAAAAAAATAGAACAGTGTCAATTTAAAGATTTAGTATAAACTAGTCCAAGCCTGTGGGAGGAACGCTAAGTGGAAAAAGTAAACACGGTCCCCTCAAGAAGTTCCCCTGGAAGCCGAGCAGGCAGCCAGTGCCTGGTACCCGCTGCCCCGCGCCCGGGGAGGTCAGCCCAGCTATGTTAAACTGACAGGTTCAGTTTACAGCAGGCCAGCACTTTGTTTGGATATACTGGCCTTGCTCACCGCCAGCTTAACAACAGATGGCTCGAAAACTTTCATTATGTTGCAGAGGGCTGAACTGCAAACAATCGGGAAAACTGTGAAAAGTTTAACTCCCTGCAAGCCGAGCGGGGAAGCGCTGTCCTCGCCAGCCGGCGTCTCCTCCCGCCCCGGCCATGGGCGCCTTTAAATTAATTAAAGCGGGATGGGATGATTAATCATACCTGCGCACGGTCCTGGGGATGCCTGGGAAAAAGAATTTGCGATTTGACAAGGTCATTTCAATAAAAGTAGCATTCCAGGAGAAAATGGACTTTGACGGATTGCAAAGCTGATTTTAAACCTTCCTCAAGCCTCTGGCTCTAGGAAAGTTATAGAAAGTTTCTGCAGTAATCCTCCAGTTGGGGTTTATCAGGAGCTTTCTGATGAGTGTTCTTCCATCCACAGAAATAGAGCCTCCATTCCTCAAATTCCCACTTCAAACTTTCGCCCTCCATGGCAAGAGAAGGCCACCAAATAATCTAACATGCAGATCTGAATATGATTTATCCAAATCTGTGTATAATTTAAATATTCATCGAACTGATTTGATTCATATGCACCCTAATATCTTTTAACGCTCTAAGGCAGGTTATAAATGCACCTTCCGAGGTTTAATTCAATTGACAGTCTTATATACATCTCATCACTGAAAACGCATTATTTTATATTATTCAAGAAATGAACAAATCTGTTTTCCACAAATGTATTTTAAAAGCGACTCTTTCCTGTTATTGAAAGAAAATTGTGTTTATTACTCCTTTAGCATAGTGTAAACTCATAAACGTCAACAGAGAGTACAAGGAAAACTGTCAACTAAATATTGTTTCCTTCATGAGCTGCTCTTCCAAGTCAATTACGCCTTTCAACTTCTGGGGCATTGTATGATAAACTGGCAGTAAAAATCATTCACATTAATATACCATGGTGCCTTGCCTGCAAAAGGTAATTAAAGAAGTAAATGACTCATAAGAATAGACATATTAGCTGCAAAATGAAAGGCAACTGAGCTGCCACATGAAAATATGTACCATTAAGATACTGCATTTTCATATTCCTGTAATCAGCTTCAGTAGACTAATGCTTATTTAATCCAGTTCTCGCCTAAGTCCATCAACAACTGTTTTTTGCTGTTTTCTCCTTGACTGAACATTATGTGTGCAGGTTTGGAATAAATACTGCAATAAGATTTTTGCATAGTCAATTGAAGAACAGGTTTTTTATCTTTTAAAAACTATTTTTCTTTCCCACCAAGAGGAATACAGCAGAGAAGGATACCAAGAAACCTCACATTTCACGGGGTTCTTTCCATGGCAATACGTTTTGAGTGAAATATATACCCTGGTCTAGCATTTACCATTTTGATTTGTGAAATACAGCAGGAAATCAAGCCTCATCTTCCAACTTTCCTGTTCTTCATATGGGAAAGGGTTTTCCATGTTAATGCATGTTTTCATTAGGGTTAGAAAATTAGACAGGTTTTCCCTTTCTTAAGTCTTTGATACAAGGTGGGGCAAGGACAGGAATGGGCCCTGCTGGATTTGTGGAGGAGATGGAGCTGCAGGCTGGGGAGCCCCAGGGGCATCACCCCCAACCATCTGCTCTGCCCAGCCCAGCCTAGCCTCAACTGACAAGACCCAAACTCCAAACCCAGACAGGCGCCATCCTGGCATCCCACCTTGGCGGCAGAACCGCCAAGCTCATCACAACATGCTCCTGATTTTTGGGAAGGGCCATTGCTGGGAGCTCACCCTGCGGTGCACATCTCGCTGCACATCTCAGCCCACCCTGTTTCTGTAGCCACCACATAAACCAAAGCCTTCTGGTGAAGGGTCTTGCTTAGAACTTCACAAGCCCATCCTTCTCCTCCCAAGGGGATGACAGGGAAATGGTAAAATTCAGGGAACAAAGTACACTTGTCTCCAAAAGAAAACACCCTGCAAAATACTCAAACATTTATAGCTCATCCTGTTTGCGAGGAGTAATTAAAATATTCTTTTCATCACAATAATAGCTCTGTAAGGCCAAGATCCAAACTGCTTTTGACTGCACAGCTCTCACAATTATTTCATTTTCTAAAGTATGGGGTGGAGTGAACTCCAGTATCTCAGCTATTGCTACGGTGCTCTGTTGACAAATGCTGACTTTCCTAAATGGCAGACGCCGTGTATGTACCATCCCTCCTTTATTTATTGTGCCCGACACAGGTTTATCCTTGCAAAAAGAGATTTTTCAATAAAAATCTTCACACATTGCTTCGCAACCTGCATTATATGTTGCTTATTTATCACTATCAGTACGAAATAGTGTAAGACTTAAAATGTAGGATCAATCATTATTTAAACTGTATTAGTGCTTCTCCATTTGAGCAGACATCACTTTGTACCCACAATTAATGAGCTCTAGTCCTTTTTCTAATTAAGGAACAAAGGTTCTTGTGTGCAGAGTATAGAGTGACACTGTCTAGAGAACACACATTTAAATAGAAGAGAATCCTTCTAATTACCTTACAATAGGATTTTTCATATCCAGGAACATAATAGGATCAAGAAATTAGAGCATTTCCAACAGCATTTACAAATAAGTCATTACGAAACACTGTGAAAAGGTAATAACGGAACCCTAAAAACAAGGGGACCTTATGGACACTAGTGCCTAACACTTCCA
>NW_024581614.1:0-45417 GCF_017639235.1 Corvus kubaryi
CCCCCGGACCCCGGCACGGCCGGGAAAGCGCCGGCACAGCGCGCTCGCGGCTCCGGGGGGGAGCCTCCTGCCCGCCCCGCAACTTTCTCGTCTCCCGCGGAAAGTGGCTGTCGCTCTCCTGCTGCCTGACCGACTCCTCTGCCACACAACCTCGGGATTTCGGTATCGGAAAATAGCAGTGAGAATAATAAAAAAACAACCACGAGGTGCCTCTGATAGGAGTTTGCACCAAAACGTGGCAGAGCTCCCGGCCTGCGGAGGGGAGCATCTCCCCTTCCTCCCTCGGCCGCGCCTGGGGACCAGCGGTACCTCTGTACCCCGGGCAGGGGTCCCCTGCCAGCCCTGCCCGGGGACATCCACGGCCACACGGATCTAAGGCAGCCGAGCCCTGTGCACGCAAATCCGCTGTGTTTGGGTCTGGGGCACCTCTCAAACGTGGGGTACGCCTCACTCAGAATAAGCTTCACAAACTTAGGCGGGCGAGCTCCAAAAAATGCTTGTCCAGACTTCAGCACCCAAACTCGACGCCCTGTCCGTGTGCTCTCTCTAACCTAAGGACTGCCACAGACCTGGTGCCCTGTTTTCCCTTCCCCAAAAAGCTCCCATCCATAGCATATGCTGAGTTGGATCCCACAAAGATCATCGAGTCCAACTACTTCATCTCAGGCAGCAATATTTGGTAAAATCTCTCCCCCTATTTCAATAAGATTTTTTTTTACATTTTCACATAGTTTCTGAAGACAAAACTGATACAGAGAGTAACTCCTCGGTTACTTCACGTGCAAGTACAAGAGCAGACGGAAGCTGCCCTACACCATTCCCAGCAGAACCTCCCGTTATTTGCAGGAGTCGGGGCTGTCAGACAATAGCCCCATTAGTGATGCTGCTGAAGAACCTCACAAGAAGCAAAGACAAAGGACCCAATTTAATGACAACTTGTGATCTGATGTTAAATGGGATGCGATACGGATTGCTTTCCACCCTAAAGTGTTTTCGTGTCAGATAACAAATTTATTAATGGGATTTTTTTCAGGTCACAAAAATGTGACCCCACCCTCTTATGAATATTTAATAAGGGACTAAGGGCATCTTTTCCAAGACCCTAAATCTGCCAGAAACAGCCTACATGAATCAGAAAGCGCCTGCCTCTTAAAGGGGCATGGACGCCCTGAGCAGGTCAGCACAGACAGGGCATGGGAACAGCCAGGATTTATCCGTGTTATATCTGTGCAGAGTCAAGCACACAACGTACACACACACCCCCGACACGCTGGGAGCTCAGCAATAACATAAACCATAATGCATGCAACGGGCTAGTAATAATTATCACCTGTGCTTAAGAGAAATCCTTCCTGTCCTGGACTTCAAAGTAATCTCGAGGAATTTGGATTGCTTTGGGAAATATATGACAGAATACACAGACTTAAACTTTTCAACAGTTTCTCTTGCGGACCACCTCCTCCTTCCTGCTGTATTTCTACGAGCATTGCTGTGGCAGCATTCCCAACAGCCCCGACGGCGAAGGAGCAGCATTAGGAAGGCTCTGAGTGTTAACACACCCGGACCAACTCTGCAGCCAAAATGAGCAGGGGGTGTGTGCCCAGGCAGTCTCTGCAGACCACCAGAGGATGCTCTACAGACCCCAGTTTGGAAATCTTTTGATCCATTTTGTCTTCCTCAGCAGAAACTTCTCACACACACGAGCCTCAATCCTATTCTCACATCATCAATTCTTATTTTCCAGTGTCACCATATCCAGGCACACACAGCTCAGTCCAAGGCCAGTGCCCTCCTTCTGCCCTGGTCACCGACTGATCACACGCCTGTGGGCCAAGCTCTGCCTTACTCTATTTATAAAAAAAAAGGGGATTCTATGAAGCCTACCACTTTGCTCAAGGCATTTCTCTTCTTTCCAGGGGCAAAGAAAAAGTGTAATGTCTCAACGCAAGCCCAAGGCTGCGAGAACTACATGTGAAACAAAAGCACAGTGCTGGCTCTGGCACTGACAGTTCTCCCCAGTCTTGGGCAAGTCACCTAGGAATTTTTGCGTTTTTAGTTCTTTTTTAATGTCTCAGATGTTAAGGATGCCTCCCTCTCTGAGAGCTCAGTTTGCAGTGTTTCTGGCCTGGCTTTGCATGATTTTCAAGGCAGTCAATGGCCTCAACATCTCTGCCTCCTCATCTGCAAAACAGGGATAATACAACTCATTTCAGGATCTTCTGTAGACCAATATTTGCAAAACACTTTGAAAAATGAAAGGTGCTGTCTAAGCACTGAGTGCTGGCCACAGAACCTGCAAGCCGTATTTTTAAAGCGTTTTATACCCTTTCATATAAAAGCTTCATACCTGCAAGCTCAGCCAACATCTGCTGTGGGCTAAAAACTTCAGCCTTAGTAACGGAGATGGTAGCACTTGTTAAGTAAGGTCACCATGAAATATAATGCATTTCTAAGCCAGCAAAATATTTTAAAAGACCAGGAAGAACCATAAATTCCCACTTTAATTCCATTCAATTATGAAGAGTCATCACAGACAGAGACCATCAGACAGGGATGCTCAAAACAGAACACATAAAGTAATACATTAAAAATAACTGGGAGAGAGCGTTGCAGGCTAGATGGCTATTTGGCACTGTGTGCACATGGGATCTGATCCATATTGGGTGGTAGTATCTTTCACTTAGCTGAAAGAAAATAATCACTGGATACTAAGCTCTAAGGTCCAAGTGAGAGGAATAGATTATGCATTATGACGAATACAGTGGAATAAATGATTTTGCAATGCCATTATTTTACATGTACACTTCATTCACAGACTTTTGCAGGTACCTATCCGTGCAGAGACCACGGACTTGCCTAAAGAAAAGCCTCAGCTGCCTGCAGGGCAGGAGAGGAAAAAAAAGAAAAGACAAGACATCCACAAAGTGCAATCTTCTCTAACCAGAGTCAACCTGCCCCAAATGAGTCAATTTTATGTCTGGTCCTAATATGAGGCAATTTCTACCTAAGACAATACATCTGCACTTAGTCCTCGGGATGTTCCCCTTGGCAGGCACAGCCAAATAGGTCCCACTTTGCTCTCTGGCAGCTGGTACTGGGCCAAATCCTGTGCGCTGCTTCCCAAATACAAATTTGGGAGTAATTCAGCTGAACTTAGGTGCCAGTGCTGCTGTGGCACAGAGGAGCCCACCCGCCCAGCGGGGCCACTGCCAAGCCTGGCAAAGGCAAGTGCCAAACCAGGCTGCTCAGCACTCGGACTGGAGCCATGGGCCGCTTGAAAAGCAAGCTGCCGTTTGCAGTTCTGAGGGAAAAAGGCCGTCTTGGATACTATTCCCACTCCTGGATCCCCAGGCCCATTTTTGTGGGGTTAAATCATATTTTCCTGTTTTGAGAATGCTTCATTTTCCCTTGTTGCTGTTTGAAAGACCTACAAAAACAAATGGGGAAAACAACTGACTAAACAGGAAACAGTGAAACTTATAACCCACAAAGTGCTGAGAAAAAGGACAAGTAAACAGTTTTTTTGGGTCATTTTTAATAATCTCAGCTAATGCCCTTATGGTAAAGTATCTTCAGGCAGAAAAGTGATTTTTAGGCTGATGGTGTCTAACAAATCAGAACGCCAAAGCAATTAGCATTTCAGTAATCCTTGTGTCTCTGTTGCCCTTTTTTTTTTGATGTGAAACTGTCATTTTTCTTACTGGCCCTGCAAATTCTGCATGAACAAGGCTCTTTAAATCCCCTCAGTGTTGTACCAATGGTTTAAATTTCACTTCATGGCATGCTTTAAATTACCATTCACATCTTCATTTAATGCATCATTTTATAATGCCAGTGTTACTAGTTAATTTATATATACACAGCAGGATGTGTCAACATTCAGGTGAGTTATGAATATGATTGTACAGGAGTTATGGAAGACATTTCAGCAAAATTATGGTTCCCTCTAAACATAAAAATATTAATAATGAATCAAACATCACAGGTAAACAACAAATTTTATATAATTGCTCCCTCCCATGCTTCTAGATAAATAAATAAATAAAAATGGCATCGTTTTTGCTCTGCATTCATATTTGATTGATCTTAATAAATTGCCATCTCCTTTCCTAATAAACTGTAATCTCTTGTTTCCGCCACAAAGTAAAATTTATTAGCACACTCTTCTACCAGCAGGTCTGCATCACTCACAGCACAGTGTGCAAATTGTTCCAAGTATGCTTGGGCATTATTCATAATTTATTTTTCTGCCCCAAAGTACACAATATATTGAGAGGTAATCACCACTAACTGTTCTCAGTTACTTTCCCTAATTATGTGAGATGACATTTATGTCACGTACAGTAGGGGAAATGCTGCAGTTTCCACTAAAACTCCATTTTTTTTTGCCATGGGTCGAAACACAGTGTTCACACAGAGAAAACCTTCTTTGGACAGGAAAGACTGGAGGTGGTATCTGGTAGGAGATGGCAACACCTCCACTTGAAAAGAACAAGTCCTGTCTACCAAAATAACCCACTGGGCATGACAACAGCAATGGCTCCGAGAGGAAAAGTAGGTGTTTTGTCGTGATGTTAAAGTTGCCATGGTAAGAAAAAAAACCACAGAATGAAACATCAAC
The DNA here is from genome assembly GCF_017639235.1 of Corvus kubaryi. Taxonomy (NCBI): domain Eukaryota; kingdom Metazoa; phylum Chordata; class Aves; order Passeriformes; family Corvidae; genus Corvus; species Corvus kubaryi. The sequence continues at coordinate 4,622 of NW_024581614.1, forward strand.
AAAACAAACGTCAATCAAACACATTTTTGCCTGTTAAGTATTAACCAGTGAACTCCTGGCCACCCCAGATCATCTCCTGCCCAGTGTTGCAGTGCAGGCAGGCAGGCACTGCGGGCTGGAGCCACCCCAGGGTCCCCAGCTGGGTGTTTTGGGCTGGATTACCCCTCTTTGGGGGCTGGTGTGGAATGCAGTGCTGGAAGCACTGCCCTCTCCTGGTAATCTGCCTCTCTCATCAGGAGACTTAATGCTTCACCTCACTCAAAAGGATCCTCTTTAACAGCCCAGGTCTGCTTCCACAACAACCCAACCTACACACAGGAATTTATCACCTGAGATATAAATTAAAATAAAACTGATTAACTGTGGGTCCCTTTAGGTAAAAACACCTATCAGACTATTGCGCTCACAGTCCAGGAGCGCTGAGCTCTGTATTCTGGTACTCCTGTTGAGAACACCCTCTATCACCACTGGGCATTGTCATTTTTCACTCACTCTCTTGGGAACGCATATCAGAACATTTTCAATAAAACACCTTCTTAGTAGTAATGGGCCACTGTTCCCATTTCAGTAGTCCCTGAAGTTTCAAGATACAGTTTACTTAGCTGGCTCATAGTTCCAAGTTTTCTTCCAATATTCAAAAGCTATTTTTAATTTTTTTTAAAGAAGGCAGCCAAGGGAAGAGCTTTTTCTCTTCTTTAAAAAGCAAAACAATTAAGTTGATACATGCAACAAAGCAACTCGATTATTTCCTAAAGAGGTGTTTAGTCAACAGCCCTCGTGGTTAGATAGGAGTGCACAGAAAAGCTGTGACACTGCTGGTGCTACATAGGGATAGAGTTTGGAAGTGGCACTGGGATCTCTGCTCCTGCTAGAAAAAGTACTGTGACTCCAGGAATCAAATTCATATGGAAAAAGAGCTTTTTAGGAAGCAGGGCTTGGTGAGGAGGTGTCCTCATGAACACCACCCTGTGATGCAGAGTGCTTCTCCTCTTCCTCACTGTCTCTGGGTCAGGAGCATCCCCTCACTAAGTCCAGCAGGATGGGGAAGGGGAGGGGAGGAGGAGCTGCTGTTGTTTTGGGAAAACAAGACTGCAGGGCAGGAGAAGCCCCAGCCTCAGCACAGCCATCCCCTGGCCTTTGGCCACGTCAGTCATTTTGATGGTGCACATCTGGTTTCACATGGGCGAGAAACAGGCAGCCGTGCTGGCTAAGCAAACACCCCAGCCACAGGACTTTGCTCTCCGATCCCTTGGGGTCATCCGGCCGGCTCAGAGTCCTTTGTGCATAACTAAGCAGGGCTCACTGTGTGCTCTAGGCTTTTCCTTTGTACTTCCACTCGGCCCTTCACAGCGCAATGCCACGATCCATCACTTCATTCCAAATAAACGGGCCCAAACTCAACTCAAGGACAGGGTCCTCCCCTCCTGCTTCCCTTCTCCAGGCAAATGCGGCTCCTGTCTGCGAGGAAGGGTTATGACCCATCAACATTTCCTATCCAAATCCAGCTTCTGCGTATTCCAATCCTTTCCCCTCCCCAACCCTGAGCTACAAGAAAAGAGAGGATGCTGAGAGGCAGCAGGTCTTGGAGCTGGGAGAGGATGTGGTGTGGCAGCCAAGACCTGCTCCTTTGCTGCACCCATCATGGCAAAAGGTGAACAAGCAAATAAAGCAATTTTTCTGTGGTCCCTTGAAGACAAAAAAATTGGCTTCCTGTAGCAAGAGAAATCCCTCAAATGACTCTAAAGATTTGGGGTTGGAAAAGCAGAAACTCACTGCAATGTGAAACAGGAGAGACAGAAATTGATCTCTGGAAGGAGACAATTCTCTGCCCTCAAATGCAGCCCCTTCTGGGGTGGACGGTGGCAGCAGCTTCGCCCTACAGAGCCCTGAAGGAATTCAGGACACCTGAGGCACCAAATCCTTCACTCGAATGAAACTGCAGGGTGATTAAGCAGAGAGAATGTAACTATCCAAACTGTAATTTGGCCAGCACAATGGATCTAACACCCCTATTCTTGGGAGGAAAAAAAAAAAAAAAAAGTACTGTATTTGAAGTTCAAAATCTAATTAACTATTTGAGAAAAAAAATTCTGTTTTTAAAAGAAAATTCCTAACAATATAAAGAGAATTAGTGCCAAAGTTTTTGAAGAACCGCATAAAATGGTATGAAAAACGTACGATATTGTAATAATAGGAATGACTGGATTTGCTCAAATGTTCCTTATACCTTATAATACAAGAATAAAATACAGTGTAAATCCTTCTATCTACGTAAGTTCCCTGTACAGAAAAATCTCTCCTTTAATAGGTTTACACCTTTAACATGTATTAGTTTGGAAAAGTCCTAGGGTATAATTACACATCTTGGCTTGGCACATTAATAGCTGTTCCCTTCATTTACTGATTTCTTTTACTGGTCAATTTGCTATTTTACTGCATTGCTCTTACAGCTTGGCTTCCCCCCTGTGCAGGGAAGGGCAGAGGGGCTGAGCTGGCCATGGGCTGTGTGTGCTGCCGTGGGGAGGTGGCTTTTGATACCTTGATCCCAGCCATCTGCATGCACGATGTTCATCTGGGATGTGGCATTTGCATCCACGTTTGCCAGCAAGCTGCAGGTCACAGGCAGAAGGAAGCAGATCTGCCCTCACTTCCAGGAAAATCTGTGTAGAAATACATTCTACAGGCCCAGGAGAGAACGAGCCAAGCAGGGCTTCTCCAGGGTTTAGTGCCACCTTGCTGGTCTCCCTCCAGTGCCCCACAGAGCACTTGCTGCTGCCCAGGCTCCTGACCCTGCATCCCTCCCCTCAGCGTTTTCTCCCAAATCCCCTCTGCCACCTTTCATCCCTCAACTCCTTCCTTGCTCTAGGCCTTCACTGTTGTCTCAAATTCTGCTCTCTGCTCCCCTGGAGCTCCATCCCTATTGATCCTCCTCACCTTCTTTCTCACTATGGCTTGAGGAGAGATGCTCACCTGGGACAGGATGCTTGTCTCGCTCCATCACACACCTGGGAAAGGACCACTTCCCCATAATGGAGAAGGGACACACCTAATGATCTGTGTTACCAGTCTCCACAGGTTTCCTTTGCATCTCTCAGCTCCAGGCTCACGGCAAAGTTCACATTTGCTAAGCCTCCGTCCAGCTTCTACAGGTTTTTTGACAGTTTAAGGGTTTTCTTGTGTTATAGTGGAGCCATTCAGTTAATGGCTTCTCAGCACTGCCATTATAAACCAGAACTTTTCAGGTGTTTATTACTCAGCTTTAAAAATTGGCTCTATGCTGAAATTTGGCAAACGAAGTGTCAGCCTAGGAGAAAATTTTATTTTTTGCCAATTTTATACTCTAAAAAAAAAAATGACCCCATTTTGGCCTCCATAAAAATGCAGCTTTTGCTGCCTCAATGACAACGGTGAAGTAACAAGTCAATATTGTAATAGTGCCAGCAGAACTGAGTGATTTAATGCCTAAAATTGCTTTGAAGGTGAAGAGTGCTATTGAGCTGCTAATTATTAACTATTATTACTGATCCTGCCGCACAACAAAGATGCAAACAGAAAACAGAGGGAATATGAGACATCACTGGAAAAACAAGGCAGAATCGGAATGAGGGTCCAGCACTGAACACGGAGGAGCTGGAAAACAAGAGTCAGGAGCCTTGGCAGGGTGGGATCCTCCAGCCAACACAAGAAGAATGAACTGATATGGAAATATTATTTTTCGTTTTCCGGGACAGTATTTCAAACACAAATAAAATACAAATGACACGGTGTAGAGCTTGCTCCATGCCAAAGCTAGCAACAACATGGGATCAAAATCAGTTCTAAACCAAGCTGAACTGAGGTCAGTAGGAACCTCATATTGCTCAGCTGAAGCCAAGAGAAACTTTGCCATTTAATCCAATGTGTAGAAGACAGAGCCCTGAAGGTGCTGAGGATGGGTGACCTTGCCTCAGCTGTCCAGCAGTCAGACATCCACATAAAAACAGGCTGGAAATTTCAAAGATCCCAAAAGACTTACATCCTCCAAATCTTCAGGATTCTTTCAAATCCCATATGCACAGGGATAGCAGCATCCACATCACACCCTCCAAAATCTGACCTAGGTTGATCCTAGGTTGACTTGGCTGTACGGAGGGAAAACTGAGTGATCTCCACTCTGAACATCTCCAGCCACTCACTCCACTGTGTCACCTGTGGTTCCATAGCAGAAAGGTGACAGAGGGAGTATTTCTTCTTTGGGGGAAGAGTGAGGACTAGGAGTTGAGTGAGGCCAGGGCACGCTGCCATTTGGAATGTGCTGTACACCAAAGCAGCCGTGAAAAGTCATAGGGGCTGCTTTCAAACACAGTAAAAAAGAAAAAAAACCCCAATTTATCTTTCTGGAAACTTTCTGCTTGTCTAAGTGGCAGCTATTTAAATACAATTAACAAGCAAATGATTTTAAAATTACAATACATTTAGTAAGGCAGCATCACAAACAATTTGCATCTCATTAAAGTGTTTGAAGCTGGAGAATCAACCTCCCAAAAGGGCTGCACATCAAGTGGGAAACCCAGACACAGTCAACAGCTTCTGTACTGTCCTGTGACACCAGACACATGCTGGGAGGACAGCAGAAGGAGGGGCTCAGTGTCCAGCTGAGCCCCTGGCTGGGCCACTCCCCTGGGGAGTTCTGGCCACAGCTCTCGGCACAAGGACGGATGCCACAAGCCACAGCCTTGCTGGAAGTGGGTGTAAGACGAGGAAGGAAGGAAGGAAGAGGGTGTGTGTGTGTGTGTGTGCATGTGGGATGGGCACTTTTTAATATACATTAGTGAACAAAGAGTTTAAAGAGATTTCAAGCTATTTACTCAACTCTGTATATAATTAAAAGTTTATAGATTACACCGCCACAAACCTTCTGAGATTGCTGCCGGATCTGGACACACATTAATTCCCAGGAGCCTCCTGCAGAACAATCCCATACCAACATGTGCAGCAGGAAAAGCCTCAAAGAAGTAACAGTTTTAAATGCTTCCAATTCACTTTCAACTGTGATTTACTGCGGTGGTTCCATTTAACCTGGAGGATTCAGAAGCACTTCCCAGATCACATACCACTTCCCCTCGTGCCTTTGGCTTCCTTTAGAAAGCCAGGCTGATGCACCTAGCCTGCCTGGATCCATCCTCGGACACAGGTTTTCCTAAGCACAGCTCCAAAGGGATACCTGTGGGGGCCAGGGCTGCTGGTTTTGCTCTCAGTGCAGCTCCTGCCATACAAGACCCTTCTGTTGTAGCCCACGGATGGGAGGGACCTGGCAGGAGGCTGGTGGGAGGGAAGGAATATACACAAGATCTCTACAGGTGATGCATGAACAAATTCCTAGATGAATGAGGAATGCAGCTAAACAGCCTTAATTTCACTTATCAGAAGACTTGAAGGTGAGGGTGTCCACAAGAGAGGATGTCCCTGAATAAGTCACCTCTCAGGATCAGCCTCAAGCGCTGACACTGCCAGCACTGACCTACGTTCCAACCACACCTTTAATCTAAAAGCTTGCCCCAAAGTACTGCACAAACTGAAAAGGCACAAACAATACCTTCCCTAGAGTTCAGCACAAGTTCTGAAACAACCTTTTGCTTGCTGTGCCTCCAACTCCACGGGCTGTGGAGCTGCACGTGACAGTTGTTTAATGCTGCGCAGCACAGTTATACACAACGCTGGCAGGGGAGAGCGAGAAGAGAGTTTACAATTGAATCTGCAGAGGAAATTCGGGTAAGTTGAATTATCCATTTGGAAGCTGGCCAAGGGCTGGGACTACTCCCAGAAGAAGCGACCGGTTTTGCTCGTCCTTTGAAAGGCAGCACCTCTGAGCTGCCCGTGGCTCGCACTCGCTGCTTCTACGAGAGCAGGGCCAGCACATCCTCTGTGCTCTTCCTGGCAGGGGGGTTTTCCTGGGATCCAGGGGTCTTGGCTCACAGCAGCGGCAAGGGGCTGAGGGCACTGATACCCTGCAGTGCCTCTGCAAGGGGGGTGGCAGCTTGAGCCTGGGAAGCCCAGTAAAAAGTGAGATGGAAAAAAGAATAACAAAAAACAAGGTAAAAGCAAACCAGTCATCATCAGGTGCATTCACTGTCTGAGCACTGCACACCAGAGAAGCTCCAGAGCCCTTTGGGTGGTTCCCAGGTCTCTCCATCCCTGGTGTCGTCATGACCAGCATGTTTCACCCCAAAACTTCCTGCCCAGAGATGCCACCAACTACTGACACAGGCCTTGTGAGCTTCTTTTTCAGACCTGTGGTTTTGTAGTTTGTCAAAACAGGATACTATTTACATTTAAAATGTGACGATTTAAACAAAGGTGAAATAGTTACTGCTGTTTTAGCAACCAGACGTCAGGCTCTGCTCATGCACATGTATTTTTTTGTTTTTAAAAGACCTCAGTCCGCTTTGCCAGCACGCTCTCCCTGCGAACCTGGATGCAAAGACAAGTGTCTAAGCAAAACAACACTCACTTTCTATGAATTACTGAACATGTGTAATTCATTTATCTGTAATATTGTGCTAAACTCAGCTCCAATTAAACAAACGAAAACACCTGCTTAGCACACATAGATCTTTCCATACCTCAGGGGAAGACACATCAGTGTGCTCTGTAGTACAATCTGGCTCAGAAGCCTACACTAACAATGCAAAGCTGGGATTTTTCTTTTTTTCTTAAATGCACATAGGCAAGGAGATTAAAAAAAATACAGACAGGGAGATATTGGGGATGGAGTATTTGTGTTTGGTGTTTCTATCTATAGCACGTGCAGTTCTGTGATATTTAAGTGCTCACTGGGGGCTTCTCACGGGCAGCTGCACCTGAGGGCATGCATCACTCCAGGAAAAAAAAGTGGGATAATGAAAACTTTAAAACACACATAACTGGCCCCAGATATTATGATACTGTAAAACTACCAAAGAGACCTCGTGTTGACAAATTTATTGAGCTGGGGAGAAGATGTTTCTTTTTCTTGCTCTGCTTCTGGACCACAGGCATCTGGCAGTGCCATGGGACATCCCTGTTGTCCCCCAACATTAACGGGTTAGAAACACACTGCAGTGACACACTGAACAGGGTCACCCCAACAGAGGGGCTGAGACCACCTCAGGCACCTCAGATATCCCAGCAGCAGAAATGAGACACGGCCTCATCTGACACACGTTTTGGACCAACAGAGGGGTGTCCCTTTGGGGGTGCCTTGGAAAGAGGGGTGCCACAGCTGGTTTGGGAGCCACGGGTGCTTGGCTGGGTGCAGCAGCCGCCATCAGCAGAGTCTGCAGCCTGCCAGATCCCCTACACTTAACTCATTTCCTATTCTTTACTCACTGCCTGCAGACAATAAGCTGTCAATCAGATCCCCACCAGAACATTTACAATTATCTTCCCTCTCCCGCACCTCAGCATGGCCCCGTGCGAGCGGCTCCATCCCAAACTGTTCACACATGAGCCATTTGCAACTCTTCTGTCGCCAGAACTGCCCCAACTCAAGAGGCAGGTTAGGAAATTGAATTTCCTTGTGTTTTCAAATAAAAGTACTGTGGTGGCAAAGCACAGAAGCAAAAGAACAGGCTTCCTACAGGTGTGAGGCAAAAGCAACCAGGAATGGAAAAGCTGCCCCAGTAATTACTACAGCATTCTGGGCAAGGAAGAAGGCTGCTTACTGCCCTTTTTTTTTTTTCCCCCCAACAAAATCAAAGTTACAAACTGAAAGGATTTTTTAAAATTATTTTTGTTCTGTTTTTCTTCCCCTTTTTTTATTTAGGACAGGGTGGTCCCCTCCACTCACTCCTGCAGAATTAGCAACAAACCACCACCACAATTTTGCAGCTGGCCTTGTGACCATTGCTGAGCTCTCCCAGAAGAAATTGGTTTGTTTTTCCTCTGGGTAGACACAGATGAGTGAAAGACTCAAAATGAGCACACTTTCCAAGCAAAAAATAACAGTGATGCAAGTCCTAACCATACCTTCCCTTGTAGTGGCAGTTGCTGACAACGTGATTTAAAAATATCTGAACTATGTTCTGCATGATGTTAATGCTCCTATTCCAGAGAGAAATCCCCAATACCTTCGGGGCACTTTCCAAACACTGAAGCCTGAGAAACTGTCCAGGATGGGCCCATTCCTAATAGCACTGAAATCATTGCCATTGCTAAATTAGGAGAAAATCTGGACAGTCATCATTCACTGCACTGTGACTTCACTGATTTTCTGCTCCACTGTCTGCTCGAGGGTCACCGTGGTTAACGGCAAGGAGATATTCCCTCTCCTATTAATTGATCTGGACACAACTTTGATGGCTGTCAAACAGAAAGGCAACTAGAGCCATCATGGCTTTTTTTTTTTTCCTTTTTAACTCTTGCACAGGAAATTTCTACAGCCTCTTCTGATGAAAAATAACCTGTCTGATATTTCCCCTCTCCTTTAAAATGTTTATCCTGCTCTGAATCTGCAAAGTGTGATATCATCAAGGAAGGTCAAGCTTCACAGGAGCTAATGGCTCTGCTATGTGCTCCCACCACTTTGAAAAGACGAACAATAGTCCCTCAAGTGCTGCTGCCGGTGGCACAGCAGCAATTCACCATGGAGGGTGAGAAATCTGAAATTAAAATAAACTGCTTAAAACCTGCAGATAGAGAGGGGGATGCAGGAGACAGAATAAAATGGGACAATCTCTGAACCCAATCAACAAAGCACTCATTGTTCCAGTTTAAGGCAAGTAACACACCAATAAATATTGAGCCAAGGAAGTTAACCTGTATCCACAGTCTTTGAATAAACACCAAAGCTAAAAGTAAAATCAGTGCCAGGCCTTTGGCTCTTGCCAACTCGTGCTTTACTCCTTCTTGCTTGGCTTTGTTTTTACTTTTGGGGATTTTCTTTGCCTTCTCTCCTGTTATTCATACCTTCCTGTAGGAACTCCTTATCACACAGGAAAACGACAAACAGAAGGAACTGCCAGCGCACAAATCAAGTCAGTTGTGTTCTGCAAATCCACCTGGGTGCAGGTAACTGGGAAGAAAAGCACCGGGCAATTCACTGATTCACAGCCCCTGTGAAGCCAGGGGAGTCCCCACCTCCTTCCCACACCCCTTCTCCCCACGGGTAACCTGACGCAGTCCTGCAGACCTCTCTAACCATCAAATCCAGCTCAGTGTTTACTCTGCAGGATAGCAGAGGCAGCATGAGGCATCTCTGCAAGATACAGGCACGTTCATCTCTCTTACAGAAGTTTGAGCATTCAGCTCTTGATCTGAGTACAAATAAACGTCCTGGTTAGTTCTCATTTTTCCTCAAGTGGTTTATCCACTCCCGTGCCAACACCTCAGCCAGTAATACAGGTTTTCACAGCAAGTATTAATTCTGACTTCACTTTTAAATCACATTTTCTTCATTTGAGCATTATTATGTTCCATAGAACCAGGCGTGCGCATCATGCAAAAGGCATTCTGGTCCACAGTTGTGAATACAGCTGTGTAGGCAGAGTAATATTTGTTTTCCAAGTAATTTGTGCACATTCACAAAATTACAGCTGTCTGCAGTTCTCCCGAAATATCTGCCCTGATGTTTACAAGCCATAAAATATAATCTGCCTTTTTCTAGAGTTCCAACCAGTAAAATTGGAAATTTCTATATTTACACGTACATTATTATTTTTCTTACAGATTGGCTACTCCCCGTTACATACTGGCTATTAAGCCCACATAACATCAGCATTAACTTGAGGAGCCACTGCCCTTAGACAACAGTGGACAAACCTTTGTGAGAGACAGAAGGGCCTCTCTAATGCACTTCATGGGTCACTCATCATGTTGCATTTCACTCTTATCTCACAGGAACCATCCCCTGAAGACCACATGAAATGAAGGTATGGACTACAAACCAGCTCAGGGCAACAGGCCTTGACCCAAAAAGAGCTCATGTTGGGATGGACAGGGAAGGTTCGTCAACTTAACCTATGTCCACTGACAACAGTGACCAGCCATCAACCACCAGGTCGTCACACATCTGTTCTTTAAAGTAAAACCAACAGGACTAAAATGATTAAATTTGCACTGTAGCCAGGCTAGGCTGGCTCTTGGCATCTCCCAACAGGTTTGCTTCAGATATTCACCTGAACTATTAAGAGTTAGCGGAAGAAATTCTACTCATTTTGGGGTTTGGTGTGGGGGGTTTTCCCCCAATGAAAGATGGGAAATTTTCCACAAGAGTTTCTAAGTTTTGCTTTTTTCTTGACAAGACCCCAGTTTCTTTCAGTTCCATTCCTAGTTGTCTGAATGCACAAAACACTGGTCCCTTGGACAGCAGAGTCCTTGGGATGAAATCTTCCAAGCAAATGTGGAAATGTGCACTGCACCTGCTCAACTGACTCAGCTCAAAGTCCAGGAGGCAAACCATGAGCAACTCTTTGGCCCAAAGTTTTGATAAGCAGCAAAATGAATAAAACCAAAAAGAATCATCACAGAATGGTCTGGTTTGGAAGGGGCCTTAAGGCCCATCCAGTTACAAGGCCTCTGCCATGAGCAGAGACACCTTTCACAAGACCAGGTTGCTCCGAGCCCTGTCCAGCCTGGCCTTGAACACCTCCAGGGGCTCCTGCCACTGGAGTGACTTTGGTGTAAAACTGATTTGAAAGAAAAATCAGAGGTAGGAAGCTATATCCATCTCAGTGGGATCCCTCCACTCCAGCATACTCCCTGCATGCTGTCACTTAAACCCAGGACAAATCTGGCCCAAGCTGCTCAACTCAATGCTGCAACCCACCCAAGAGGTCCACACGGATGCACTGATGTCGTAAAAGGCTCAGCACTGAGATAAAGCACAGGTTAATAACTTAAATCTGCAACTGCTTAAAAAATGTCAGGCAGTGACAGAACTGGCAAGGAAGCACTGAGCTTTGATAATTTGTACTGCTTTTAACACCCTCAATCCGTGTGCTTCACTGCATTACGTACTCCATGCACACTGGCACATAGCATGAGCTACGCAGCTACAACATGACTCTCATGATACAACACGATGGAAAAAATTTTCTGAGGGGCCAACGGTACCGAACTACAGCACCAGTGACCTCGGTGGCATTGGTGATCTCATCAGCTCCGGCATGAGTGTCTCTGTCTCCTGGCTCCCCTCCCCGGCACCCATCGCTACCTGAGCTCCTCCCATCATCTTCCCACCCCGCTCCAAAGCAATTTCAAAACTTTTTCAGCTAGACACGCTAAACCCAGGATGTAGATTTTCCAATTAGTCTCTGTTTAAACATCTGTTGGTAGACTGCATTTAACATTAGTTATTTGAGCAAAGCGCAATTTGATTAGGCTGTCTGAAACGGAGCCAAAGTCTGCAAAATAATAGCTCAATTAAATTTTGTTTTGCTTTCATTTGTCTTATACTTTCCTGAGTGTGATACAGTTGCATATAATCAAGTAAACTAATTCCTTTCAAAATGAGATATTTCGGTGCTTTTTCCATCTCCTCTTAAAGTTTATTTAATAATCTATTCCATCTCCTCCATGCTTCATCAAACTTCAGCCTGACACAAAGTACATTTCTTTCTTGTGCCTTCAGTCTACTTTAATTTTCCAGGCTTTCAGTGACTTGAGATTATGCGCCATTAATGTTACACCTTAAACAGATTAGTAATTTATAAAAGGCAGATTACACTTATCAGGCAAACAAAAACATTTCAGCAACACAACAGCCTTTTCTCTGCACACACCACAAAATATTTTGCCAACCTGACGACTCAGCTGTAAAACTGTCAAGCTCCAAAGCCACATCCAAGCAGCATTTCCAATTGTTTCCCTGGGTTTAGTTTCTACTTATTCTGTTATGTTGCACTTGTTGCCCTGAAACTTCAATATTAGCTCTAGAGATTTAAACACATGAGGCAAACAGCTGTTCTCCTCCACTCCAGCAAGCCAGATCAAAATGCCTTTTCTCTTTCTCTCCTGCTTTTTTTTTTTTTCCTTCTTTTTAAACAAATTGCTGTAACTCAAGTATTTCTGGCAAAGTTGATAGTTTCAGGGCAAAATTCTGCTCTGTGCTCATCGCTGCAGACTCCTCCAGTGCAAATTCCTCTCAGTCGGTGTGCGAGGAACACCAGCAGTTCCTCATCCTGATTAAAGAAACTTTGTCTTGAGGATTAAAAAAATAAATAAAAAAGTCACAGCAACTTAGCTGCTATGTAGATGTGTCTATGATTTAAATTAAAACATTAAACATTTAAACATTAACTTCTTTCACACTTCTGTTAAAAGAAAAAAAGAGCAGCAGCATGTATTCTTTGAGAGAATTCTTTTATCGGAGATTTTTGATACACAGTACTTTTCCTTTAGTGTTTTTTTAACATATTTGTTGCAAAGTGTGAACACAAAGGGACAAGCTGAAATAGGTATCTGGCAGGCTCTTCCAGCGCGTGCTGCCGAAAGCCACAAGTACTACTGCAGTTGGGAAAAACCTGTTATTTTGCTGCAGGAAGGCGAGGGACTCCTCCAGCACTCCCTGCCCTGCCACTGGCAGCTCTTGAAAATATTCCTGCAACACAATAACCTTAAAAACCCAGAGGCATCTCAAGTCCATGGAAGTTCAAAATGGGATATGTCCTATTTAAAATGTAGAGAGCTACTAAATATGACAACCATTTGATGTATGAAAATTATTCACAACCAAAAACAGACAGTCTGGAAATAGCTGGGATGACTTCATTTAGACAGAATTACCCAAATCTGTTTCTAATATACACAGTACACATAATAAATTTTTACAATATGACAAGGAAAACAAACTTAATAAAAGTTCCTGATCTTTTGTTACACAAGCAAGCTATAGCCATGCTATGTTTATAATATTTTGCCCATGATATCACAGCTCAGTAACAAAAGCTAAGCACCACACAAAACAGTTTCTAAGGTATGACTTCACCTCGCCGTGCCCGCACTGCACCCATCAGCCCGGGCAGTATCACCGTCCCCAACCCACAGCCTGTGCTTGCTGGGTCATTTTTGACTAAGAGTTTCCTTTTCTCCTTCTCGCAGGCTCCCTCTGCCTTGGGAAGCTGTGGATCTCTGTGACGAGAGTTCCTTTTTTTCCAAGTACACCAGGACTCATCTGAACGGTAAGAGATTTTTAGCCTATTTCCTTCACTCCTGGTTATTTGACAAGTGCTTGAAAACCCTGTTATAAACAATCTCTGTAGGAAAACAGATGATGTCTTACGATCACAGAAGGTAATTTTTTCAAGAACCCAACTTTTTGAGCATTTCCCAGATGCACCGCGTCAATCTTCCTGCGTTCGAGTATCTCAGCTGGTTTTCCAGCCCGGGCATTGTGCCAGGCGGGCCGGACTGCCCCTCATTGTCACTTCTGTTCGATGGCACTCGCACCCACTGCTGTTATTCCAGGCTTCAGGAAATTTTCTAACCACTGGACAGGCTCCAGCACTACACACTAATAAGTTGCAGATTGCAGCACTCTAAGTGTGCGTGTGTGTGTGCATGTGTGTGTCAGATCGGGGCCACAGTTTGTAGGAGGGAGGAAAAAAACAGTAGTTCAAAAATGCTGCCTACTCAAATTGACAGAAAAGTGACCCCTGCACTTCATCAGAAATTCCTGCAGACTGACAAAATAAAGGAGTTTGCTTTTATCACACACAGTAAGACTCATATGGAAAAATGGAAACACTACATCACTCGACCTTAGGTTGCCCCCTTTTCAACCACAGATGAATATTATGTATAAAAATTGTAAATCAATTTGAGATGTATTAAAGGAGATTCTCTTTTTCTGTATTAAAGGTAATACCTTTTAATCTCGAGATTTATTTTGTAACGTCAAGTAAATGAGAAAGACTTAATTTCCATAACTGAATTTTGTTACTCTTAAGTCTCTTTAGCATCTCTGCATGGTGTTCATAGAATTTCCTACCCTTTGCTTTGCATCAGGAAATAATGAGCAAGCGGCACTTACCCAACACTGAGTCACAAATATTTGCCTACATTAACAGAGCATTAAAAGCCATTTTAAACAACTTAAGGAAATTGTGCTAGCCTTTGAACTGTGATTCACTACTAGGAGAAATTAGGAAACTTTTCCTCTTCTAAAGGCAAAAATCAGCTGCCGCAACCTCCTTATAATATCATTAGGTCCTAGAGCAGTTTTTCCTCTTACAGATCCTCACACAATAGATTTCTTTGCTTAATGAAACTACTTCTGAAATTTTCCTACACTCAGTGTTGGGTACTTTGAAATTTCAATCCTTTCACATCCTTGAACTCTCATCAACATTTCTTTCCAGATTGTGTCAATAGAATTGATTACTTGCAGTTCTGAACTCTGTTCTGCACATGGAAATAAAACAATTTGTTTTAAAGTATTTTCTGAAGAAAGCAGGACTTGGCAATCATACCTCCAACATCAAAAAATAAAGAAGAAGAAAGAGGGACAATCCAACCAAGCGAGCCTTGCCCACGAAAAGCAAAACAAAAAGAAACCTCTCCAGCAAACAAAAGAGAAGTGAGGTCCTGATTTCCTGATTTTATCACAGCAGCAATGCAGGCTCAATCCCTGACATCCCCGCATCATCAGGCTCACTGCTGTCCTCCGGATTGATGTATCTCCCTGTCAGATGTGAATGATCTTTTCGGATCATTAATATGTTCATTAATTTGTTATCAATTCTGGCTCGCTGTACTTACAGCGCTCAGTACCGCGGCTCGCGAGTGCCTCGGCAGCGCCGTGCAAGCACACACGGACGGACCCCTGGCTCCCCGCTTGTTGAGATGCCTCATACCTACAACCGATCTGTTGCTTTTACAGGTTTAATCTCGGTATTAAGGAGCTGATTGTGGAACCATGTCGCTGTAACATCTTCAACCCAGCTGTACATCATATAAACCGCTATAGGAGGGGGCAGTCTCCCATCATTCCTGGCAGCAGCACATACCTTTAACTCCCTAATCTGTAATACTACAAAATACTGCTCTCATTTCTTCCCAAGCACAAGTGGACTACCAGCAAGGGTCCAACAGTGTTATTCCTAATTACCTTTTTTTCACTCTTGATCCTGTGGCGCTCATAATTAGTTACCTGGGGCTGCAATCCAATTTGAAGTGATGACAAGAAAGTGATCCATGAAAAAGTAATAAGTTAAATCCAATTTCAGCCTTCCTCTAATTAAATGCACATGGAACTAATGACTCAAACCCTACCATTTCAGTGATAATGGTAATTAGCGAGGTGGGAGTCACTCTCTTTTTTCAACACTGTAGGTGTAAACCACAAGGTAAAATGGCAGGAGCACTCTTAATTACATGTGTCATTTTGTCAGCAATTTACACATTTCTGACCAGTCAGGAAGGTTTCATTTGTTTTCCCCTTCCCCGAGGTGGGTAAGGCACATTTGGGCTCAGGCACTGCCAGCCCCACAGCCCTGCTTCCAACCTGGGCAGAAATTACAGTTTTTACAAACCTGTTCTATAAATGCTTAATGTCAAAGCAGAAAACCTGCAAGAAAATGATACTTGGGAGCTCTAATATGATACAGGGCTGAAAATGAGAGATCCTGGCTTCTACTTTGCCCCTCAGGACTGACTTCTTTCCAACACTCAGATGCCAAACTCCCAAATGCCCCAGCAGAGCTGCACACCTCAACACCACTGAGGGCCTGCAGCTCTCCAACTTTGGGCAAGTCACTTAATATCTCTCTGTCAGGGTTTATGTGGCTATAAAATGAGAATAATCATGTTTGCTGACAGTAACTCACACTGCCAGCTCTCCCAATATACTGGTATTTTCCTAGAAGCTTCATTTTTTTGAATCATGATATTACAGGAGAATCACAGGCTTTTTTAAAGAATAAACATATTTGTCACCTTTCTGCTCAGTTGAAAAAGCTGGAAAAATTGAATAGTAAATGCTTTAAAAATATATAAAAAGGCAGCAAAAAAGACCCATAGGTGTCATGAAAAAAAACCCCTCAGTATCAAAATTTTTAAGCTGATCAAGTAATTTTGAGGATCTGACTCAGATTTTGTTCTGTTTGTGGGGTGGATGATGTCTGCATTTCACAGACACATTCCAAGAACTGACTAACACTTATAACTGGGCTTAGGGGTGAAAAATAAAAGAACTAAGGGGTTCTTCAGTAGAAACCAGCAAAACTCAACTTTGCTTAATTTCCAAAATTAAAAACAGATAATGAAAGATTTGAGTGAAATTTTCATAGGCAAACTTTAAACCCTGCAGAAGCAAAATCTTGACCCAAGCTGAGTTGGTGCCAAAATTCCCATTGGCTTGACTGAGGCCAAACTCGGATCAATTCCCGTATTGAAGGGTGAAACAGAGAGATATTCATACAAATAGAATAAATACATTTGCAAATTTACTTCTTCTGCCAAATTATCTGCTGAGACAATTTCTCTACCAGTTGTTAAATTTACCACTATGTAAAAAAGGTTCCCTGGGTGTAAAACCTGAGACAACACAACTGAGATTTGTGAGCTCCAAGCGAAACGGAGCATACCCTGCCCTTCACCTCTCAGTGTTTATTATGTTGTCAAACTAATGATTTCTAATTTCATAAAAAACAATAATAATAATTTCCCCCAACATCAAGCTACAGTGATTTTTTCCTCTCACCCTCTTCTATTTCTCAAGATACTGGAAAGATATATTAAGATAATATAGCATGCAAATTAAATTCTACAAAAGCCCAGCCAAAAGGCTGCTTTAAAAAGCAGCGGTATGCAAAGGAGAGGACAGCTCTGTCCTCTCAGCCTACCCCGGTCTCACCCTGAGAATTTAAACCAAATTCAAATTCTTTTCTTGGCCGTGACTTAAAGGGAAGACTTTTTTTTTTTGTTTTGCCAAGCAAAAACAAAAGTTTCCATCCCAGTAATTTCATTACTTCTTCTCTCCAAACACATGCAGGTTAATGATCAGACAAGAAATCTCATTTAATAACATAAAAAAAGTCAAGTGATTGGTTTCAGTTGTGAGATACTGATTTGGACATCCTAAATTTGTTTTGAGTCCAGTATCCAACTTCCAGCTCAATGCAACACACAACATTTACATCTTTAAAAAAAATTGTATTTTTAGTATTGCCAAAACACACATGCACTTTTACTTTCTTGGGAGAAAAATGTGTCTCTTGATTTGTTTCCAATCTGTGTGCTTTTGCCAGCACTAAAATGCCTGAAGAACCAAAATGAATAATCGTTAAGAGCATCGGCAATTAAAGCTGCAAATTTTAATCAATACATCTATTAATACAGATATATTTATCTTGGCCAGGAAAAATGTGCACATTTTCAAAGTCCTAAGCATACCTGGTCTGTTAAATTATTTGTTTCCCAGACTCAAGGAAATCCAATGTATATGGAAAATATATTATCAAACAGCCTTTAGTCTTTTTTTCGCTTCCAGTGATTTTTGTGGGACTGATATTTTTTATGTTCTTTCCCCAACTGCTGGTTACTAAATCCATTTCTTAACTTTCAATTTTCTTTTGTTTGTGTCATCAGGCTGCGAAACCGGAGGTCCCTGCCAAATCTAAACCACGGCAGTGTGCGATAGGCTCAAAATGTGAGTCATCGTGTATTTGGAGATTTGGGGTTTTTCAGCTATCAGCAGAGCACATCTCCAGTCCTGCGTCCAAGTTCGTATACACTGAGTATCTCATGATTTGCTAAAAGCAGATCTTCAGGTAGAGTTGCCAAGATCAAGAGACCCCCTAAAAGGATTGCAGGAGCCTGCTGTCATTAAACACTATCAAAGACACCATGTCCCAGTGTGGCCACAGGATGCTGGGATATATTTAAGTACCGTGGCTATTTGACCAGGGAATAAAGAAGGAATAGAGGAAAATTATCCATGAGGTGACAACAGATTAGCTACACAGTATATACTAGATTAATTTTCTGCATCTGTTTGTGGCAGTGGGGTTTAGAGGGTGCATTTCCAGCCCCAGGACCGGCCTCCTCTCCTGGGGCAGGCAGGGCCATGGAGCATTTCAGCAGGAGAAGCAGCAGCCCAGGCAAACAGCGTTCCTCCCTGCTCCATGCAAAGCTCCCCAGCACTCGTGCTGGGCGCTGCTCACCAGTGCCCTCGCCAAGCACAGCAGGGATGAGCGATGCCTATGGTGTTCTTGTTATACATGAAGCCTGTTTGTCACAACAAAACCCAGGTGACTGCTAACTGCTGTTGCTGTTGAATGAGACATCTATCTTTGTAAGTGAAGCCCAAAGATAACTTGTTCATTATTTAAACAAACTTGTGAAAAACGGGCACGTTTCCCCCCCCCCCTTGACATTTATTCTATGTACTCTCAGGAATAGGTATCACCTCGTCGGCATGGCCCCATCTGACTTCAGGGGGTGTGGGTGCTTGTGTGGGTGCAGTTGTACTCAAAAATTCTACCCCCAGCAGCACCATTTCCTTTCAGCAACAGATTTTCATTACAGGGATGCACTTGGGGATGTTACATCCAAGAGGACTTCCAGTATGTTTCAGAACCGCAAAAGCGCCAGGAGTGAGAAGGGGGGAAAAAAAAAAGACTGGGCAGTCATTTGAATCAGTGAGTGACAGGCTGGGCCAGCTCTCTGTATACATTAATAAATTAGAATTTTAATTGTGTCTCTGACTGCAGGAGCTGCTCCAGTACTTTAATACGTACCAACAATTGGCTATGTTATGGAATCCGCTATGTGGCCTTCACTGTTGACCTCTGCAACACAATTCCCAGTCTGACTACGGAAACTGTTTGGTTTGATCCTTTCAACTTATTTGAATCCTGACAAATAAGCTCACAGCTGAAAGGTCAACACAGTCATATTTCATCCTCTGGAGCTATTCTTAAGACATCTGCACAACAAAGCACTTCTTTTAGTACCTGACACTGGACCTAGCCAGCACAATCTCTCATTAAAAATGTCCCCAGTGGAAGAGTCTATTAAAAGGCATATGGATCAGCTATGGATTTACCAAATAAAATATTTTTGAAAGCATTAATGTAGCGCTTTGGATTATGGCTCTCGACGCTGCCAATAAAACGTATATTTGCCCAATGACAAAATGCTTCATACTTTCCAAAAGAATAACAGCCCGGCTGTAAAGCACGAGGTGTTGTCCAGCAGCCGGAGCACAGGGGTGGGAGCCAGGAACTCATGAATCTTAATCCTACCTCTAAACCCAATTCCCTCTGTGATCCTAAGTGAGTCGCTTAACCCACATCCCTCAGTTTCCCAGTCCAGAACTGGGATAATGCTACTTACTTATCAGACTTTCCTTCTGGGGATGTTTTGGAGATTAGTATTTGCAAAATGCTTTGAAGATGAAATCACTACACCAAAGCTCGACGTTGTCCACGCTGGACCAAGGGCTGCAGTTAACAGCTATTCCTCACTCAAGCAAAACTCCCCTTGAAGTCCCCATCGGCTTTATTTGGGTAAGAACTACAGAATCAGGCCCTCTCACTTTACTGTCAAGGCCTCTAGCGATGTTGGCTTTACCTTCCATATTCTACTACATATTTAAAGAGCCTAGGATCCGTATTTTTGTAGGAAAATAATCTGAAGCACATATAAAAGGCAAGAGAAGCAGCAATGCTGTCAGGGAGCTCATGGTGATAGTATATCAAACTAAAAAAAAAAAAAAAAAGTAGAAAGAGCAAAACAGACATGAGTTTGACAACGTGCTATGACAACAAGAGGAAAAAAAAAAAAATCCGGAAAGAATTTGGGGCTACAGAGGCTGAAGCATCAGATATAGAAGAGAGAGATAAGATAAATGTCCCAGCTACAGCGCTTTGTGCAACTGCAGCTGAACTGCTGCATTCAGGACCTTATTATCAAAAATCCACTGACATGCTGCAATTGCAGAGAGCACTAATAAAAGCAATAACCAGCTGCAAACCAGCAAAGTGGTCAAGGGTCTGGAAGTGCCAGTTTACGAAATACATAAAGAACTAGATACATATAATTTGCCAAAACTGGCAAGTACATGTTAGTATCTCAGATGTTTGAGGAGTGTGAACACGAGGCAAGGCAAGGGACTGACTCAGTATTTATACAAGCAGTATTACTTGGAGCAAGAGGATGGAATTAAAGTGGTAAGTTCCTGAGCGTGTGCTTTGTTATGGAAAACTATCCGAAGGAAAATAATAGCAGTCCCACCATCCCTAGGGATTTCTAACACTAGAATAGCAAAAAAAAAAAAAAAAAAAAAAAAAAAGAAAGGAAAATGTGATACATGACCTAATAGGTCTTTCTTGTCTTTAACTCCCCGTGATTTATCCCACAAGACTAGCAGAATGTACTCCAAAGCCCCATATGTGTGCATACATCTTCTGTTTGGGAACGCTGTATTGGTTTAAGCTCTCTGAATTCATAACAGCACAAAGCCCTCTAATATTTAGATTTTATTTCTGAAGATGTCCATAAATCAGCAGACAATAAAAGGGGAAAAAACACACCGATGATATGATATCCTAGTATTTCCCAATATCCTTGACACAGCAAATCAACGGTTTGAGTGAACACAGACTACAAATGGAACAGCAATCAAACAGAAATGTTAATGCAAATCTCCTATGCACACTGACACAGTAACAAAAGCTATTCCATTTTGTCATAATCCAACCCTACCAGATGCTAATAAAAGTACACGCTCACGATTTGTAAATATGCCACAGGCGGGACTTTCAAGAGCACCCAGCATCAATCCTCCTGCCACTTACACCAGCCACAGCCACTCTGTGGACACAGGGAGGAAGCTCCTGAAGGTTGCATCCCAGTGTTTGCATGGAAGACGCATTTATTCAGCTTTTACAAGCCCCAGACCCTCACGGAGGCTCACAGGCTCCCCTTACCTGAAGGGCTGGCTGTTTGTCATTCCTCTTCGGAGACTTTAATCCACTAACTTGTTGCTGCTGCTGCTGCTGTTGCTGCTGCTGCTGCTGTTGCAGGAGAAGTTGTCGTGCCACCTGGAGAGCCTGTAGGGAGAAAGAGGTTGGAGAATTGAGTTCACAGCCAAGAGGGCACGGGTAGCTATACAAACAGCATACGGGCAAGGCAATCCCTGGTCATGGGCTACCACCTCACTCCTGACGCACCTCCACTGAGGAAAGCAGTGGCTTCCACAAAAATAACACCTTGCATGCCATGGGGTGATAAACCACCACTGATTTCCCATTTTGACTAAGGAGAAAAACAGCACCAGCTGATGTTTGCCTCCTGGGTGGGAGCCTCAACAACCGCAGGAATCCTGATGGTGAGCTCCATAGAGGGGTTTTTGTCCCTGTGGAGCAGCTCACAGCCCTCCTCACTAATGGGCAGGCTCCTGTGCTTTCAGATTTCAGATGCCTCCTCTCCCAGCAGATCAGGTTGGGTTTACAGAGGAGGTCAGTTGTATATCAGTGTCTGTTCCCCAAGCACCAGAGAACATCAGGGAAGCTTCTGGAAGGCCATAGTGGGAGAAAGAGGAGAGGTAGCAGCAGGCAGAAACATGCTGAAGGCTGGGAAAGCTGCAAGGAGCTGGAGAGAATGCCAAGAAAAGCAGGGACAGCATTTCACCTCACCAAAATCCAAGCCTTGGACTTTGATGATCCTTGTGGGTCCTTTCCATCTCAGGATATTCCATGATCCTACAAAAATCACTGTCAGCTCATGATGGACCAGTTGTGGGGACTCAGTGGGAGGGGGCACAGCAGCAAAGGGACAGTGTGACAGTGGAGGGGCAAGGGACATGACCCTGAAGGCATCAGCAGGCAGGATGGGGGGGGGATTATTGCAACATGTCATGCAAAGCAAAGGAAAAGAGTCCCTCAACACTGGAGCCTGCTGCTCTGCAAGGCCCGATTTCCCCATCAGGTGGGGAAAAGAAATCAAGAGGAGATAAAAGACAGAGGGAAAAGATGAGGAGCAAGTCCCTGCCCTGGCTCCCTGCTGGCTCCCCAGCCAGGGGACAGCAAGGATGATCCCTGCAAGACAGACTGTGGGACAGCTGAGGCTCCGCTGGCGAGACCCTAGCCTGCTGCTCCCAGAGGATTCACCAGCACCGGACTCGGGCCTCCTTGGTCTCCTTGGAGACGTTCAGTACATGTGTAGGTGGAAAAGTGGGAAGGCTGAAGACTTCATTAATGTAAAACAAGAAAAATAGTCCCTTTGCAAGATGCCTACATGGAAGGAGGGAAAAAGCCTTCCCCACTCCTACTGTGTATGTTCTCTGAGTGATTTAATTAATACCTATTTAATTAAGAAGTCAGATATGCTTGAGGTTTCACTTGCTCCTCCAAGTTGCAGAGCGTTTAATCTCAGCGCAGAACTGCTGGGAAAGGTTTGATATCAAGGTCTGCAAACTCGAATCCAGCCCCCCACCCACCAGCCCCCAATAAAACCTTGTTATTTTATGGCCTAGACCCATCTTTTTACTTTTGGAGAGACACTGGTCAGCTCAGCAGACTGAAGAACCACCACTGCTGACCAGGGCAAGTGAGGAGGAGAGACCTTATAATGCTTTGGCAACAAGCCCTCCTTTCCAATTTAAGAACAAGTCTCCGCTGGATCAGAAAAACTCTCTAAGGGTGCATGTGATTTCCAGCAGAGCTTGGTACGGTGCAGGTAAAATTAGATTTTGCATTTCAAGCTGGTCAGAGCTTAGTGCACCCATAACATCTCTAAATTGGTCCCTGAACCTGCAATGGGTGCAGGGAGCTGCTGGGCATGGCTCTGGGCTCACACACACAACCACCACCCCCACGATGGTGTACCATCAAGAACCAGAAATCCCTACAGCCTACCAAAGAATACAATGCAACAAAAGAAACCTTTATACAGAAAACGCTAAGGACGGTTAAAAAATACCTTATTTTTATTCAATTAACTTATTTAGCTGTTAAAGCATCTTCAAGGGTGGGCAGAGGCAGCAGAAATAAAACCTACAAGACTTAAGGGGATGGGCAACAAATACTCACCTATTTAACAGGGGTGTTGTATGGCTTATTTAATTAATGAATACTTGTAAAGCACTCTGAGCTGCTCAGACAAGAAGCTCTATACAGTACAAGCGCAACATATTATTATATATTATTAAGACTGGCTCTGCAGAAGAATAATTCCAGGTAAATGTGCAGTCAAATGATCATTTTAGTTCCCAGTAATTAGACTCAATAGGCCAAAAAAACCACAGAAGCCTTTCTTTAATCATACACTAAACAATCAGAACATCCCTAACCTTTCAAGCTACAGCCTTTTTGAATAAAACATCATCAACTTATAGATATTATTCCAAAAAGAACCAGTCACCATATGTGTTGTCTCTTTGAAATACAGTTGCTATAGCAGACCCTGCATGCATTTCATGTGATATGATCATATTCTATCCGTTCTGGCAGCTGAGAGGTTGCACAATTAAATTGGCTGCCAGAAATTTTTGAAGATTCCCAGAACTAGTAGCCATGCAAGAAATGCCTGCTCTCTACACTCAAGCTGGTCACAAAGCTCCATGCATCTTGGTGGGGTGGCCACTGCCACCATAAACCCCTACCATGACTGACCCCACACTAGTGAGGGTCTCTGGCTGTGGGGACAGGCTTGCACTGGCAGAGCTCTGCTGGAGTAAAGCCAGAGCTCTGTCCCTGCTCCAGTCCAGCTGCACAGCACCCACATCCCTAACACCCACCACTGTGAGGGTCTTCATTCAAGGTGACATCTACACCACCCCATTCCATGTCAGTTTGTCACCTGTCTTGGTGCAGACCTGGTGGGACCTGAGATGGCAAGAGGGTGGAGCAGGGTAGGAAGGAAAGGATTAGAAAGAATTAGAAAGAATAAAAGAGGGCTAGAGGGAACATCAGGGATACAAGCAGCCAGGATGGACATGAACATCAAAGGGAAAAGCAAGGCAGATGCAAGTGAGGTGGCAACATGCTGACATTTCAGGCAATTGCAGCTTGAAATGGCATTTCCCACCTCTCCTCTCAAGATTTTGCTTTTTCATTTGCAAATAACTGACAGCAATAAAAGCTGAGCATCAGATGAGCTCAGGTTTAAGATGTGGAAGGTTGTTTATAGCTCAGGTATGGTTCTTACTGAGCGTCTGCATCAAGTAGCTACCATGTCCTTGGTGGTACAGTGAAGCCAGCAATCCCACATCCCTCTGCCTTTCTACTTCTCTCTGCTCAGCCTTTCCTCCCTCCTACCTCAGATCAAGTCCTGTCCTTGCCACTTCAAGCCTCATCCATACTCCTCACACATGACAGGACATGCACAAGAAAGACGGCTGGCTTGGGACACACTGACCCTCTCACACGCAAAATACTTCAAGCCCGTTTGGAGTTTGCCTTCATGGAATTACTTTGCTGATGTCAGTTCACACCCGGTGGACACCCATACAATCCAAGCCAACAAGCATCCCACCTCTACCCCCTTCCCTGGTTCCAGGCAGTGCCACTCCCGCACGGAGCTCATCCCTGGATGCCAGCGTGGGAGCCCTGCTGAGGCTGCCGGTGCTGCACAGTGCTCAGGCGAGGATAGACAGGGAAATTAATTTGAGTGAAGTCAGTCCCACAACCTTCATCAGCACGGAGATTCACAAGCAGGCCTGTACATTAATAAAGCTTCCTGTGGGAGTAGATGTTGCCTTTGATTTGCATGTGAATTCAATGCTAGTGAGAAGTGCCAGACTGTCAGACATGGAGACCAAAGTCTCTTATCTTTCCAAAAGCTTCTGTAGCAGTTTCCCCACATTTCCTTAATCATCTGCCTTGTCCTCAACTTACTGAACAGGCAGTAGAGAGTAAAGCTGGATTCAGTTCAACTCCTGCTGCTGCCAAGTCCTGAAACAAGGGTGCCAGGACTGTTTACTGCTAGCCAACAGCTCTTCTAACGTGGCCCTCTCCTCAGAAGCAGGTGCTCTGACATCTCCAAGCTCTTTTCACACATTCCTCCTCACTGCCGTAGTTACATCCTAAATCTCCGCCACGTGCTTGCAAGTGAACAATTGCCAGGGGCCGTTAAAAACCAGCTCGTGTTTGTGCATCCAGACAACAGCGTGCTTCCTCATGAGATGGGCAGGTGGAGATGCCAAGAGCCCCTGAAACCACAGAGGTGCTTCAAATATCTGGGCCTGTAATTACCAGCAGCCACATTATCTGCGCTGCTCAAAGAGCCTGCAAGCCTGGACAAAGCTTCTTGGGACACCCAGAGACCCAGACACCAATCCTGGTCTCCAGCAGTGAATCACAGAACATCGGCAACCATCCTCCTCTCTGCACCGAAACACAAAGGGGAAATCCTCCCACTTACTGGAAAAAAAGAGAAAGGAAAGCATCCCCCAGCAAATGCATCTTCCATGGGTTTTGGTCACTGTGAACATGGATTTGGAAGGACAACATCAGGGAAAGGCTGCCTACCAGCCAAGTCATCCTTTGCTTAAATGCAAGATACAGTAAGTGAACTCCCAAGGTGTTTTCTTATCCATTAGGAAATCACCCAGCCGTAAGAAGATTTTCTAGTGTAAAACAGAGATCAGTAAAAAGGCAACTGAAATACAGCACTTGAGAGACATTGCACAAACTTGGAATGGTATTTGAGAGTCAACACTGGGTGACACCTAACCCAGGAAAAATGTTAACAGTACATCAACCGTGAGATGAATCAAGCCTGTTTCATTCACAGAGTAAGTGGGAAACCCCACTGAAAAGCCCTCTCCCTGTGCTTAGGGAAGTGGCAACCATTTATTATTTCCCAACCACTTAAGCACCAGGAGGGGGAAAAAAAGTACACATTTGAGATGACCAAGACAATTTTATTGCAAGACAGACAGAACGTGACTTGTTTGCCCAGCTGTTGTTTGCCCAGAACACTGGGCACTGTTACCACCCCAGTTACTGTTGTAATTCGACATTTTCATGAAAGCACCTCGACCTTTCAGTTTCACCATCCTCTTTGGGCAAGCCCCGATGAAGGGTAAAAAGGCAGCCCTGCCTCTGACTTCATGTGGCCAGAAACTCCTGATGAGGGAACGGGGCTGGGGAAGGGAAATACACTGGAAAAAGAGGGTAGAACATTAAAAATAGACATGCTGCTTAAATGCCATATACTTGCTTACAGTGTCAGTACATAAGGAAAACAGAAACAGGATCCAGTCGCATGGAGCCTCTTGCTAACTTGTTCCACCACTGCAGCCAGTACAAGGCAGCAACACTCCAACTTTTTTCCATCATCCTATTCCTACTGAAGAAAAAGAGCTCCAGCTCCTCCCTTCCCATCTGCTCCAACTGGTATTAATATCAATCAGTTATTAATGAAATATGATGACCTACAGCTATAACAGGCCTGGCTCTAATGCCAAGAGAAGCTTGTTTCTGAACCTGAGGTTTATCAGGCATGGAAAGATCAATCCAGGGAACTTCAGGATATATGAAAGGTATGTACATGGGAGGGTGGGAAGATGAGCAACTGCCATGAGGATGCAAAAGAAAGGGTAGTCCTGCCTGGCTGCCAATTCCCAGGGCAGTTGTGCAGTAATCAATGGGCTGCCTCTGAAATGTCTGGATAAACATGCACCCAGAAGTTGCAAGGAGGGCACAAAACAAAATTACATGTGTTTTTACAGATTGCTAAGGATTCTGGGCATTTCCAGGTGGACAAGCCTGCTTATCGGGAAAGCAACTTGAGAAAAGAGGAAGGAAGAGTTCCCAGAAATCAGAGGTGGTCCCACAGCCATCTGAAGTGTCCAAGCAATCAATCTGGAAAGTTAGTTGCCAGCCAATATCATACTCTTTCCATTATTTCAGTTATGGTCATTAAACATCAAAACAGAACAAAACAAGCAGAGAGTGATGAGAAGGGAGAAATTTTAAGGGCAAAATCTGCCCTTGGAGCAAACAAAACACTATGTTGGTCCCAGACTTCAGAAGTGAGACTTTGTGTGTTGACCTCTGACAGCCGTACCCCTACAAGCTACCACTGCTGCTCAACTTCCCCACTGAGGTTTGGGCAAAGCACGGCTTTGCAGCAGCAGGCATGCAGTTCTCCCGTTGTCTATTTCTCCCCAAATTTCATGCTGCCTTTAGGCACTGAGAAATCGCCCGGTCAGCAGCTCCAGGCGCCTCTCCCAGCGGAGCATGGCCCACCTCCCAAAGGGCTTCTTGCTTCCCTTCAGTCTCACAAGGCAAGTACCTTTGTTTCTCCTGGGTGGGACGAGGGGGAATTTAGATTCAGCCAGCAATCTCTCTTCTTTCTCAGCTCCCATCTGTCCTCACACCCCGCTCCACTCCACAGCTGCTCCCAGCAGAGCGGCAAGATGCAGCTCTGAAGCTCGGAAGCCCGGATGCACCCGGGCTTCAGAGCTGCTTCATGTCTCTCCCACTCCTGCCTCCTCTACCTCCTCTCCTGCGACACTCTCTTCTCCTGGAGCAGCAGATGTAGAGGAGCGGTGGTAGGAGGCAGACACATTGGAGGGGAGCCCTGCTGCAGTTCTCCTCCGGCAGGCTCAGGAGCCGCACAATGTGTGGAAACCGGCGAGGAGCGGAGCAGTATGCAAAGGGAAAAAAATAAAAAATAGTGCAAAGCGACAGCAGTGGGTAGTGCTGTTCCTCTGGGAGGAACAGAACAGGGGGGGGTGAGATGAACCAACTAGAGAATAGGAAAGGAACCAAAATGAAGAGGAGGAATAAAATGTAGAAGATGCAAAAAAGAGAAGCAGATGTTCTTGCAGCACTTATTCCCTCTGACATTCGTGCCCAGCTCTTCCATCTTCCTCCAGAACTGGGAAATGAGCTGCTACATGCTCCCTTCCCCATTGCCACCACCCTGCCCCTGTGCCACACACAGAATGACACAAAGCCAAGAGCCCCAACACTGCTCTTGGCACCGCAGCAGGGAAGTTTGAGGATAGCTACAGACAGGACACGGGGCTCTGCTGTGGGACACAGCTAAGATGCAACATAACCTGGTGAAGCATTCTTGCTGTCCAGTCTTCTCAACAGCCTTGGATTCAAACAACCCCCATCCCCATCTCATCCTCTATTTCCTTCTTTTATTAAATAATCCTCCTCCACCTACCCTGTTCCTAGCTCCACTGGTGCAGCAGAGGGATGCCCTGAGCCTGGGGAGATGCTGCTGGTTGTCTGTACCCAGCGCCTCACTTGGCTGCAGCAAATCTGCAAGGCTGGCTCCATCCAAGGGCTACCAGCCAGCTCGTCAAGCAGGGGAGCTTCAACAGCAATCCTTCACCCAATAAAATGGTCAGCTGGCCATGAAGGCTTTGCTTAGACACAGCAGACTGGTCTGGACAACTGACTAATGGGTGATTCCTATGCTGGAAAAAGAGAAGGGACCTGAGGTCCACACGCACAAACCCTGGCTCACATCCTGTCCCTGATGTGACAGGGGCAGACTTGGAGCAAGGGAGCTGGCAATGTGCCTCATGCTGAAACATCTCCTAGAATAGTTCAGTCATAAGGAAAGAAGATGAGTCTTTATTTTTCTTCCAGCAGGCTTAGCTTCTTTCCTCTGGAATAGATCCTGGCTACCAGTTAAGGAGATTCCCTCCAGAAAAAAGCACTGGAAACAGAAACCCTTTCTTCCAAACCCACAGGGTGGAGCTGCCTGTGTCCCAGCTCTGCTGCACTTCGTCCTCGTGGGCACTGAGGTTACTCCTGCCGGTGGGAGGACGAACGGACTCTATGCTGCTGCCCTGCCATCCCACAGCCCATCCCATGGCTGGCAAGGTTCTTTTCTGTGAGGACCCAGAACCACACAGGGGGAAAACAGAGTTTGCCTCAAAAAAAACCCATTTTCTATTTTGTAATTTATTCACTAACTCCTCCGATTTCGAGGAAAAGGTGGGTGAGCTATTTTCTTCAATACTTGGAGACACTACAGGGATGAAGGGGGCAGGCAGCAAGGACAGCAGGGTGAGAGATCAACCTCAGCCAACACTGGGAACTTGCAAACCCTGAACCAACTACAACAGTGACAACGGCTACAAAAATCCCTTTTTTGAAGCATAAATGAAATCCTCAGGCGGCTACACCACAAAAACACCTTCTGTCCCCCTCTTTTAAAGAGTCACAGTCAGGACTCATCAAAGCCACTTATAAAGTATCTGGCAAAAAGATCCCAAACATTAAAAATGGTTCTCTTTATTTTGGCATGCCAAGACTCACAGCATGTAGAGGTCTGTACCAGCAAGAAAGGAGGGATGGCCCAACACATCCTGGTAAAATGAGAAAGGATACAAATCTTGGCTCCCCGTTCAAACTGAACCAGAACTGAACTGTGCCTGAGTGATGAAAAAAATCTTACGGGATTTTCAGCTCGTTTCTGTAGGCTCGAGATCAGATTCTGAACTACTGTGTTTATCCAAAAGTGAACCAGACCTTTGAATATTTGGAGGAGTATTCACTGCTTAGCCGCGTTTCTCTTGGATGTCAAAAGCACGGGAAGTTCTCATATTTTTTAATAGAGAAGAGAAGAGGGATAAGGTGCGGGGGGAGAAGGAAGAGGGCCTTTTTGTTGCTACGACATAAATAGTATATTGCATACAGCTGCTTGCGCGCTTCCCTGTGTGGTCAACAAAACAGGGAACATATTTTAAGCTTGTTTTCCAAAACACTGCATGACAAACTTGTACTCAGAGGCCCATGAAATACGGCCCCTGACAGTGGACATCTCGCCACGCTCCATCAGATACTCGCTGCTGTTGGGTGAATGAAGGAAGCAAAACATTGGGACAGCCCAAAACACGAAAACTAAGGCTGCAAATCACATCTCTGCACTTCTATGGCACAATCTAATTTAGAACAGCTTGTAAAAACCTTAATTTTAACAGATCCTGGTAAAGCAAAAATAGGCGAGGTTCAGATGGAGGAGACAAAAATGATTAGAGGCCTCAGCAGATACTAGGCAAGATTGATAAGGGTGGGAGTGTTTAGCTTAGCAAGAGATGAGTAAGAGGGGAGATGATAACAAGTACACAAATTGTGACTTGGCCTGAGAGGGTACATCTGGTACTTTTGCCATTTCTCATAATGCAAGAAAAAGGGGACACTGAATAAAGTCAGGAAGCAACAATCACCCAAAAAAATTAAAGCAGATAAAATGATGGTTTTTTTTCCCCTTCTTAATACACAACTCATAATTACTCTCTGGAACTTACTGTCACAAGATATCACCAGGGCCAAGAGCATGGGGAGGATGCAAAGAAAGGATTAGACACTTGCAGTGATAGTCATGAGAGCATTTACAGCATTTACCTTCGGAAAGACAGAAATAGAAATCAAGGTACAAATGTTTATGCTTCAGGGCACGAACCAACCTTCAATTGCTGGAGGCTGGGAGGACACTTTCCCGCATGGACAGGTCCTTCACCGGCTTCTGCCCAAGGACTTCAGCCAGGGCTGGAGAGGTCCAACAGGATGCAATTGCTCCTGCTCCTCTGTCTTTCCACGTACCTCAGTCCTGCACCTCTGATCCCAAAGCCCATTCCTCAGCCCACCCTGAGCCTCCTCAACCCTCAGGGAGCTTCTGGGAAAGGGGGGCCAGCCACGTGCATCAGCCCAGCCCCTGTCCATGTCACCTGGCCCCAAGCTGCTCATTTCCTCTTTCTTCTTCACATCACATTTAAGTTTCAGGTCCTTATTTTGCCAGCCCTTCCTCTCCCTGCTATTTCGACTGCCATTTTTTCTCCCTCAAACCTAAACCCCCAGCTCCAGCCCCTGCCATCCACTTGGGCTCTCCAGGTAGTGCTGACCCCCTGGAGCCAGAAGGCGAAGCATCCACCTCCTCCTGCCCAGACCCATCAGGAATGGACAAGCTCGAACGCAACTTCAAGATGTCAGGCAAATTTTCCCTTTCTCGATGTGAAGCCATTCCTCAGAGGAAAGCCACATCCCTGAGGAGGACCCTCCTGCCGATCCGGCACCTACGGGGCAGCGGCAGTCAGGCGCTATTATGGACCGCAGAGCTCATCAACGCGCTGGAACTGACATGCGACTTGGGGAGACAAAGAGAGATTCTGAAAGCAAGTCAGTCTATTAAATTTATACCTACCTGCACAATGTGAAGCAAACCACATCTCAGTTTCCTTTCATGTGCATGACAGTCTTAACTTGTTTCTTTTAATCCCATAAAAGCAGCTAAAGCATGCAACATGCTTCCCGGAGATGAGGCAAACCTGTATTTTACTTCCTGACAGTGATTTAGTTTATAGGGTGTTGTTTTGGTTTTTTTTTTTTTTTTCAGGGAAGATAATGAACATCGTCCAAAGCTGGTATTATAAAGGAAACACTACACACTACATGCTAGACACCTGGCATTTAAAAGAGAATCCCATAAATTGACACCGTCTGTAACGGACCAAACACAGCTGCAACCCCTTGCGCTGCACAGACACCGGCACTGGAGGCTGGAAGATCCCAGCATCTCTCGCCAAGGTTTTCTTTGGAAATCAGCACCCTTCTGAAAAATCAAAGCACCTCTCGTTGAGTCAGTCACACCCCAAGTAGGTCCAGGGGGATGACCAGGGCTGTGTGACTACGCAATAAATCCAGCAAATCCAAAGGGCCGAAGCAGTAATCCATGGAAACGTTCCAGGCAAGAGGGGGGGGTTTAAGTGCCTTTAATTCCCAGCTGCAAGCCCAACAAGCTGCCAGAAGGCGGAGACCACTGAACACAAGGGGTTAATGGCCTTGCTGAAGAAAATGATCCACATAATTTCCTTTTATCATAAAACAATACGTTTATTATTTTCTGTATATCTGTTAAAGGGCATGGCCTTCTGAGTGGAAAACAAAACACAGCTTGGTCACATGTTTATTTGCTTCAGCTACTCCCTTTCCCTTCTGATAAATAATCAAACATGCCATCCAGAAAAAACAAAACCAGTGAGCTGGGAAATTTGATGGTCATCAAATAGACTAAGATACCAAGAAAAGCAGCCCACTGTTCCCACAGAGAGTTTTCTGCCCCACACCTACACTAACATCTGAGTAAATAACTTCAGTCACTCTTTCCATTTTCCCCATGCAATTACTCCTACTGTTAAACAAATTGTCCTTAAGGCAGTTGCAAACACCATTTTTTTTCTGCGAAGTAGAACAACTTCTGAACATTAAAAAGCCAGACTAGCAATATATTTTCAAAATATGTTTGTTGTACTTGCGGTTTGGCTGAACACACAGCTTGATTTCTCTCTCTCTTGCTCTCTTTTCTAGGAAGATGGGGGTTTAAGGTTTAAAATTTTAAAGACTATTTGAATCTTGGAGCAGCAGGAAAAGCCTCAAGGAGGATGGGTTTTCTCCATAGGGCAGGCAGCATATTTTCCATTTTCTCTTATGTTTCACACTACACAAGCACCACGAATTCTTGCCAAAAAAAAAAAAGTTACCTGCTATTTCAGTGAACTTTTGCAGGGGGGAGAAACCACTGAGAAATATCAAGCATTTTTTTAAGTCACTTGAACAGAGGGGGAAAAATCCAGCATCTGTGTTGTGACATGGATTACCCAGAGGATCTACACTATCTTCCAACAACCCCTGAAGACCATTCATACAACAATCATTAATACTGAAAAACTGCAGAGAAAATCCCTCACGTGAGAAGTTAACAACCATTACCCGGCGTGAGCACGTTTTCCCTTTCCTTTTGTAGTACCACAGGTCTAAACAATAGTCATATGAATGAGATAATAGCCATGCTTGTCTCAGCAGCCTGATTTTTATTAGCATGAAATTGGTACAAATATTAGCGAGGCTGGTTCGCATGCGGTGCCAGAACCACGATGCAAACAATTTGTGGAAAACAAAAAAGCGACTTGGTGGGTTTGTGCCACTTCTGCTGCCCAGAGCAGCAGCCACGTTTCCCTTTCTTGGGGGGGTTTGTTGTTTAGGTATTTTTGGCACTTGTGCAGGGAGAAGCTGCAACACCCGGCGAGCAGCAGGGACGGCTGCTCCCGTGCCAGAGGGACATCGCAAGGTGACGAGCACCCCAAAAAAGGACTCGGTCCTCCTTTGGTTCTCCAAAGCCATGCCAAAAAACCCACCCTTGTCAACACCGCAGTAAACAACCTGAACTAGCTGCTTTTGCTTCAAACCAAAGCAATTCCCCTCTCCTGTGCTCCAAGCTGCCTGCGCAAGGCAGCGCATTAAAAGTTCAGCCCTGCCTGCACGCTCCTTTCCTCTGAGCGCTCGCAGAGAAAATGAAGAGTTTAACAGAGTGAGCTCTTACTGTCTGCCTTTAGATTTCCGTCTTCACGCTGGAGATGTTTCTGGCTGTTTCTGTGAAGCGGGGGCTGAAGAATGGTAAAAAGATGTTTGAATAAACAGGAAGTGCCGTGCAGCCGGAGCACAGGCTGGAGGGAGACGCTGGAGCACTGCCCTTCGCGGCAGCCACCGGGCTCTGCCTCCACAGTAGCAACCTCTGCTTTTACTAAATGACAAAGAAACCGCAAAGCATTCCTTCCCTAATTCTTCCCTTGCGAAGTGGTGAGATCAGCCGGAGCTCACAGGTAATCTCAAAGTTGGGTTTAGCACTACACCAGGAACAAAAATATAGCGATTCTGCACTATTAAACCTCCCCCATCTGTGAGCAGAAACAGGCAGAACTAATTATGTCCCCAACTAGACCAAACAGCAGCGAGAAGCACACCTCGCTTCTGTATCTAGGCAAATTCGGATTTGCACGGAAGTCCAGCCAAGCTTGACGTTCCTACCCCTCGACAGTGCTGTGACTTGCTCTGGAAACCGGCTCGGGAGGCTGGCCGGGCTGCAGAGCTGTTTTCTCTAACTGCGTGAACTGAAATATAAACAACCGCCCAAAAAATACAACTTGTCTCGGGCGCAGGGACTTGCATCCAGCATCTCCGAAAGCGTAACTTCAGCATTCCAGCAGATGCCACCCCTCCTTCGTTGTCTCCTTCCCCTCCCTAAAACAAACTACCTATTTAACTGGAGATGACTAACTAACCGTCTCCCCACCCAATTATCAAAGCCCTGTCTGCTGTCATATTGGTGACATGACACAGATATTGTCAAGAAAAAGTAAACTGGGGCTGGCACTCAAAGGCAGCTCGTGAAGAGATGAGCAGTCGAACAGCCATATTCAATAAAAAAGAGGAACAGGATTCCTTTAGAAAATCTATTGCTGTTGTGGCAACGTGCTGCTGCCACTGAAGGGACTGATTTGTTATTTAGCATGTAGTCTTGGACTGTCTGTCATTCTGGGTGCTAATGCTCTGCTAAAATAACTCATTGGGAGCTGTCAGTGGGATGTTTACATAGGCCCCCAATCTTTTCTTCATACAAGGAAATTTTTTACTGGAATTCATCTTCTTTTGATCTCACATTCAAAGCAACAGCAGCTTGATAGACATGCAAGTCTGAAAGCAAATCCAGACGCTGAAGATAAACCGCCAGAGTATGACAGGCAGGAGCATCTAAAGCTTATAAAAATGAAGAGAACAGCATGTCGTCTGAGTATTACAATAGCAGAAATCAAGAGACATATTAGGTGGAACTGATCAGCCACAAAAACAGTTCAAAAGGCAGATCATAGAAACAGAAGACTAAGCTAGAAAAAAAATAAAATTGGAAAGATCTGCTTTACAGAGGCATCACCTCCTTTCTGAGCACCGCGGCGTTTCCGCTCCAGCATGTAAACTTAAGGGGGAAAAAAAGAACAGGGCTGGTGCTGTCTCTACTAACTCAGCAGTTCTTACCTTCAACTCACCAATTAATTTGCCGAGTGTACATTTCAATTACATGTTATTCAAAGTGAAATAAAAATAGGACACTGTGCCACTCGCATCTATAGCCCAGCCCTCCCCAACACCACAGGGATGGGGAGTTGGTGCCTCTTTGTTAGCAACTGCATCCCCCAGCAAGGTGCAAAAGGGGCCCTGGCCTGAGCCCCTGCCACCATTTTAGCCTGCTCATCTTTCAAAGGACTGAATCTTGGGATGCTCCTGAGCTCTGCCTCTGCCACCAGTGGAGAAATATTAGTTCAGAAGGTAATTTTATTTAAATTAAATTATGTGTGCCACAGAGTCCACAGCTATGTTCCGAAGGCGACACTTGCCGGGAAACAGTTGCTGAAACTTTCTCTAGAAACCCATACATTTTTAATTTTTCTTCCCCAAATAAGCTTCTTATTCTAATTGAAGTCAGCAAATATAATGAAAAAGTAATTCTCAAACAATTTTGTACTTAGAGCTGTTTGTTAACAAACACTGAACGAGCAGCAGTGTTAGGTTAAAGGGCAGCAGGATTCCACATTATAATTTAGCCTGCGGTTATTTCTGATTAAGAACACCCTCCGGGATGGCAAAGCAAGATCTTCTCTTGCAGCAGGCATAGCTTTTAAAATTAGCCTCCTTGCAATAATAAAACCAACAGGAAAACTGTGGATTTAAAACTGTATTAACCAATTTGAAGTGGTGCAATCAGTTTATGTCTTGCTTTCTGCAAACAACTGTTCCCTGCCTTAGTCAAGTTTCAAATGTAAAAATGCTGCCTGGATTCTGAAACTGTTGTAAGAAAGTCACCTTCTGTCATGCTTATGTAGCTATCTAATGTGCTAAAGGCTGATTATTTATCTTTAAACTGTACTAGTTTAATCTTTTAAGGTCACCACTAATCTGCTCCAACCTTTTAAAAAATAGCAGCTTTCAAGACTTACTGCTGGAATCACTAAACTCTGAGCTGAATGTCATTGTAAGGGATATATTAGCCAGAGTGAGTGTAGTTTTACAATGTAAACACCAAATATAAATCCCCACCTAAATGAGAAGAAAAGTATGATGTCCATGCCAGGAGAAATACCAGTAAATAAGACCAATGCCATATTATTCCACACAAATATCATTACAAATCATGTTGCTATTTATTTCTCCTCCCCCTCCTTTCCCAGTACAAAACTTGGGTATAATTTAAAGATCATTAGGTGGGGTTTTTTTATCTTTTCCTTTTCTCAGCAGCAACTTTGCCTGCCTGCTGCGAAGCCTCCTGACCACATTTGGAAGTTGTTGTAAAGTCCAAATCCCCCTCACAGGTTATTTGTGTGCTTGTGCTGCACAGCAGCCTTTTATACTCTTCTTTTTACTTTTCCCCTAGACTTCTTCTGGACTTGAATGTCACAGTAGACCTTGAATGTGAAATGGCTTCAAGCTAATTGCTTTAATTGCTTGAAGATGTGCAGGCAGGTGAAACCTGATCCCCTTGGCCATTGTAGAGACCAGGAACAACACAGGAATGTTTACATAGTGGTTTGAGTTTAATAGACAGTAGAGCTGAGTTTCAGACAGCTAGCAAAAACACAGCTAATAGGTGACCTCTTAATGTAGTCCTCCTTTTTAAAAACAAAATACAATTTCATTTTATATAAGGCAATGTCCCTAAATGCCAAGGTTATCTGCTTGACTTTTTGAGTGAGCATGCACTGCGTTGCACCTGACATTAATACCAGAAACTCTATCCTGAATGCATTTCCCTCTACCTTAAAACAAAAAGCACTTTATGTGTCAGTCACCTTACAAACAGATTAGAGCTGGATGGGGTTTCCTCGTAAGTGCAGTCATTTTAATTTAAAATTGAGTGTTTTTCACCACTGTCATACTCCTTCCCCCTTCTCCCCTGGGCACTCCTACCCTCTGGTGGGCACCGGCACAAGCCCTTGGAGGGGTCTTCTGGAAAGGCCAAGTACTTTTACTGCTTTTTCCAGAGCTTCCAATACATTCCAGTACATCACCACACTGTGAAGATACAGACTAGCTGCGATGCACTTCTGCAAAGGCACAGCTTGGTTTCACACACGGCATAAATTCAGCAGCTCTTCCGCAGGCAAAACTCTCCTGACTGAGAACTGCAGCATTTGGGGTCACTGACGATCAGGTTTGCTTTCCAAGAATCATGAGGTAAGTAAAACACACTTGAAACCAGCCAAAGACCAGTGAGCAGGTACAGCACAAGTGTAAAAAGCAAAGACTGAATTTGGCAGCAGTGGTAGCATAAAGGTATTTACTGTAGGTCTAGTCCAAGAAACAAACACTGAAAACAGGTAATACCAAATAGTCACTTTCCTGGCGCAGGCACTTCAAGTTTTGTTGCCAAGCCTAAAAAACAGTTAAAACCACTTGTATTGAGTGAATACCAGCCGACAAATGACATATGTTGTATCCCAGACATAAAAGAATAAATAAAATAACATATTTGGAGGAAGAAAAAAGGAAAGGCAATTGGAGACATAAGACTGGAAAAAGCACAAGCACACTGAGGCAGAGGAGATGAGGCCAAACTAACGTGTATTTGATACGAACGAGTAAGGAAAGCAATTCCCTGCCACACAGCCCTGCAAATAAAGTCTGATTGTGGCAATTCCACTCAAAAAGTTTCAAATTCTCTAGTACTTTATGCTGGAGCTACCAACCCCTTGAACAGAAGCAAACAGAAGCAGGAGGGAGGCTGCTCCAGCCACTCTGGATGCATCTGTGGCTCCCAGGAAGACAATAGACACTGGCTGCTCTGCTCTACCTTGCCTGTTATTCCCAATCCTCTGAAGCAAATGAGTAACTGATCTTAAATAATACAGAACAAAGGGAACAATAGGAGCTGGAAAGCAAGCTGGGATACTTGGGAACATGCCTCTTTCTTTTGAGAGAGAATCTCGCCAGCACACATGCACACACTGAGTTATAGAAACACAGAAGTTGTTGTCCTGTGCTGTCCCCTGTCCCCACCCCCCAACAACCTCCTTAAAAGCTCAAATTCCAGCCACTCTGGGGTTTTAATAGATTTTTTCTGTATGGCCTGAAAGATTAAGAAAAAAAGGAGAAAGTTCAGAATAGGAAAAAAAAAAAAAAATAGAACAGTGTCAATTTAAAGATTTAGTATAAACTAGTCCAAGCCTGTGGGAGGAACGCTAAGTGGAAAAAGTAAACACGGTCCCCTCAAGAAGTTCCCCTGGAAGCCGAGCAGGCAGCCAGTGCCTGGTACCCGCTGCCCCGCGCCCGGGGAGGTCAGCCCAGCTATGTTAAACTGACAGGTTCAGTTTACAGCAGGCCAGCACTTTGTTTGGATATACTGGCCTTGCTCACCGCCAGCTTAACAACAGATGGCTCGAAAACTTTCATTATGTTGCAGAGGGCTGAACTGCAAACAATCGGGAAAACTGTGAAAAGTTTAACTCCCTGCAAGCCGAGCGGGGAAGCGCTGTCCTCGCCAGCCGGCGTCTCCTCCCGCCCCGGCCATGGGCGCCTTTAAATTAATTAAAGCGGGATGGGATGATTAATCATACCTGCGCACGGTCCTGGGGATGCCTGGGAAAAAGAATTTGCGATTTGACAAGGTCATTTCAATAAAAGTAGCATTCCAGGAGAAAATGGACTTTGACGGATTGCAAAGCTGATTTTAAACCTTCCTCAAGCCTCTGGCTCTAGGAAAGTTATAGAAAGTTTCTGCAGTAATCCTCCAGTTGGGGTTTATCAGGAGCTTTCTGATGAGTGTTCTTCCATCCACAGAAATAGAGCCTCCATTCCTCAAATTCCCACTTCAAACTTTCGCCCTCCATGGCAAGAGAAGGCCACCAAATAATCTAACATGCAGATCTGAATATGATTTATCCAAATCTGTGTATAATTTAAATATTCATCGAACTGATTTGATTCATATGCACCCTAATATCTTTTAACGCTCTAAGGCAGGTTATAAATGCACCTTCCGAGGTTTAATTCAATTGACAGTCTTATATACATCTCATCACTGAAAACGCATTATTTTATATTATTCAAGAAATGAACAAATCTGTTTTCCACAAATGTATTTTAAAAGCGACTCTTTCCTGTTATTGAAAGAAAATTGTGTTTATTACTCCTTTAGCATAGTGTAAACTCATA
This sequence comes from Corvus kubaryi, assembly GCF_017639235.1. Lineage (NCBI taxonomy): Eukaryota > Metazoa > Chordata > Aves > Passeriformes > Corvidae > Corvus > Corvus kubaryi. Next base: position 43,534 of record NW_024581614.1, read on the forward strand.
AACGTCAACAGAGAGTACAAGGAAAACTGTCAACTAAATATTGTTTCCTTCATGAGCTGCTCTTCCAAGTCAATTACGCCTTTCAACTTCTGGGGCATTGTATGATAAACTGGCAGTAAAAATCATTCACATTAATATACCATGGTGCCTTGCCTGCAAAAGGTAATTAAAGAAGTAAATGACTCATAAGAATAGACATATTAGCTGCAAAATGAAAGGCAACTGAGCTGCCACATGAAAATATGTACCATTAAGATACTGCATTTTCATATTCCTGTAATCAGCTTCAGTAGACTAATGCTTATTTAATCCAGTTCTCGCCTAAGTCCATCAACAACTGTTTTTTGCTGTTTTCTCCTTGACTGAACATTATGTGTGCAGGTTTGGAATAAATACTGCAATAAGATTTTTGCATAGTCAATTGAAGAACAGGTTTTTTATCTTTTAAAAACTATTTTTCTTTCCCACCAAGAGGAATACAGCAGAGAAGGATACCAAGAAACCTCACATTTCACGGGGTTCTTTCCATGGCAATACGTTTTGAGTGAAATATATACCCTGGTCTAGCATTTACCATTTTGATTTGTGAAATACAGCAGGAAATCAAGCCTCATCTTCCAACTTTCCTGTTCTTCATATGGGAAAGGGTTTTCCATGTTAATGCATGTTTTCATTAGGGTTAGAAAATTAGACAGGTTTTCCCTTTCTTAAGTCTTTGATACAAGGTGGGGCAAGGACAGGAATGGGCCCTGCTGGATTTGTGGAGGAGATGGAGCTGCAGGCTGGGGAGCCCCAGGGGCATCACCCCCAACCATCTGCTCTGCCCAGCCCAGCCTAGCCTCAACTGACAAGACCCAAACTCCAAACCCAGACAGGCGCCATCCTGGCATCCCACCTTGGCGGCAGAACCGCCAAGCTCATCACAACATGCTCCTGATTTTTGGGAAGGGCCATTGCTGGGAGCTCACCCTGCGGTGCACATCTCGCTGCACATCTCAGCCCACCCTGTTTCTGTAGCCACCACATAAACCAAAGCCTTCTGGTGAAGGGTCTTGCTTAGAACTTCACAAGCCCATCCTTCTCCTCCCAAGGGGATGACAGGGAAATGGTAAAATTCAGGGAACAAAGTACACTTGTCTCCAAAAGAAAACACCCTGCAAAATACTCAAACATTTATAGCTCATCCTGTTTGCGAGGAGTAATTAAAATATTCTTTTCATCACAATAATAGCTCTGTAAGGCCAAGATCCAAACTGCTTTTGACTGCACAGCTCTCACAATTATTTCATTTTCTAAAGTATGGGGTGGAGTGAACTCCAGTATCTCAGCTATTGCTACGGTGCTCTGTTGACAAATGCTGACTTTCCTAAATGGCAGACGCCGTGTATGTACCATCCCTCCTTTATTTATTGTGCCCGACACAGGTTTATCCTTGCAAAAAGAGATTTTTCAATAAAAATCTTCACACATTGCTTCGCAACCTGCATTATATGTTGCTTATTTATCACTATCAGTACGAAATAGTGTAAGACTTAAAATGTAGGATCAATCATTATTTAAACTGTATTAGTGCTTCTCCATTTGAGCAGACATCACTTTGTACCCACAATTAATGAGCTCTAGTCCTTTTTCTAATTAAGGAACAAAGGTTCTTGTGTGCAGAGTATAGAGTGACACTGTCTAGAGAACACACATTTAAATAGAAGAGAATCCTTCTAATTACCTTACAATAGGATTTTTCATATCCAGGAACATAATAGGATCAAGAAATTAGAGCATTTCCAACAGCATTTACAAATAAGTCATTACGAAACACTGTGAAAAGGTAATAACGGATCCCTAAAAACAAGGGGACCTTATGGACACTAGTGCCTAACACTTCCA
>NW_024581615.1:0-83835 GCF_017639235.1 Corvus kubaryi
GCTGAACTCACCCCAGAGGTGCTGAACTCACCCCGGGGATGCTGAACTCACCCAAAAGGTGCTGAACTCACCCCGGGGATGCTGAACTCACCCAAAAGGTGCTGAGCTCTCTCCAGAGGTGCTGAACTCACCCTGGAAATGCTGAACTCGCCCCGTGCTCGGGCTGGCACCCGGACCCCTAAGGTGGGTGGAGGTGCCTGTTGGAGCAGGGTTTGGGCTGCAGCAGGAGCAGGGACAGCACCGGGACCCTCGTGGGTTTCAATGCCTGAGGGCAGAGCATCCCCTGGCCTGAAGGGTCCCACCCAGCCCCTTGCCCTGCCCTCCAGCCCTGCCGAGCTGGGGAGAGGCAGAGCAGAAGGTGGAGCAGCCCCGGGCGAAAGCAGCACAAAACTGACTCGGAGCGAGAGGGGAGGAGGGAGGAAGGAGCAGCTGAGAGCCAGGAGTGATGAAATATTCCAGAGCTCGATTAAGAAATGCCAGGCAGGGCCGGCAGAGCGGCAGCTGAGCACGCAGTCCCGCTGCAGCTGGGCCCGGAGCAGGCTGCTCCAGCGGGATTGGCGGGGTTTTATGGGATGTGGCACTTTGCCATCCCGCTGTGCAGATCAACCTGTGCATGACTGGAGCCAAGCAACCCCGCTCCTGTTATTCCCAAAGGCTTCCCAAACCCTTTAAAGGAACACCTGTTACCAGGCCCCGGTTAAGGGCTCTGCTGGGGAATGCTGGGGCTGCTTCCACACTTAATCGCTTTTGCAGGAGCAGAGGAGGGGAGCCAGGAGAGCCCAAGGGCCTGCAGGCAGCAGAGCTTGGTCCCCACGAGGATTTGGGGGGGCCGGCCCCGCAGAGACCACCTGACACAGCTGGAGCTGGAGCCTTGGGAAGCTATTCCCAGCCTGCTGCTGGCTTGGAAAGGCTGGAAATTTCCAGATGTGACAAAGCCCGGCCTCCAGCCAGCCCGAGGGGGCAGCGCTGACCTTTGCGGCTCAGCTGGAGCCACAGAATGAGACTCGTTCTCTCTTCCTCCCTGACAGGGGTTTTGGTGGAAGACAGGAGTGCCCTGAACATCCACATGGCCAGGCAGGGCTGACCCGGCATTCCTGGGGCCGGCAGAGTTTGGGGTGATGCAGCCGCGGCGTTCAGGCTCCGTCTCATCCCACTCCTCCTGCCAAAAACCCTCTCCCGGGAGTGCCACCAAGAGCCAGAGGCTTGGCTGCAAGTGCCACACTGACAGAGCTGCTGGAGAGCTCCCGTGGCTGTCGCTGTGCCGAGGACATCGGTGCTGGTGGAGTCCCCGTGGCTTTACAGGATGGAGCCTTGGCGTCCCCCGTAAGGAGCCACCCACACTGGGATCCCTGCAGAGCCGTGCCAGGAGCTGGCAGGAGGTTCTGTGCCACAGCCACGTCCTTTAGGAAGGGCCAGAACCCTCAGGAAAGGGAATTCAGTGATCTGGACTCGCCCCCCTGGCCCGTGGTCTGGAGTAGCAGAGGGACGAGCAGGGCTCTGCCCGGGAGCAGCCAGTGGGTGCCCTGCGCAGGGAACGGGAATGGCTCCTGCTGGAGGAAGCTTTTCCTCCCCAGGTGTGGGCAGGAGGTCCCTCCCGGCTGTCAGCAGCGCTGCGGTGCCTGGCAGTGGGTAATTAAGCCTTTTATTCGGTGCCTGGAGGCGCGAAGGCATCAAGGGCTCTCATCAAAGCAGGAACCCAGCGGGGCCGGCTTTGTGCGGAGGAGAGGGAGAGATGCCAAAGCTGCCTGGAAGAAAGTTTGGGCTTCATCCTCCTCTCCCAACTCTTTAAATCCACCTTGTGAACAGCTAATCCACGTTCAGCCGTGTTTCTGCAGCTGGGCAGAGCCAAACCCTCCTGACAGCCGGGGCAGCCCCAGCAGCTCCATGCTCGGCACTGCTCCTCGCCCTCAGCCCTGCCCTGGCTCAGGATCCGGGGCCAAACATCCCATGGATCTACGTGACAGAGGGAATTTCTCTCCCTCACCCCAAACACCGCCCTCTGCATGAGATGTGACCCAGGGGCTCCTCCCACCGGCTCTGCTGTGACATCTGGGGACACCCAGAGTGAAGGGACAGCAGCGGCCACTCACAGAGGGCAGGAGGGGCTGTGCCTGGGGATGGGGGGACGAAAACCACCCCAAAAGTGCTGGCAGAGGTCCTGGCTGCAGCCCTGCCACACACACAGCTCAGTGCACGGAGAGGGTACAGGTCCTGGCTCTGCCCCAGCCCCCCAGGGGGATTGGGGACCCTCCCTGTCCCCCCAGGAGCCCCCGCCAGGCCAGGGCTCTGCCCCCCTCGTGTTTTGGGGAGCAGGAGAAGCACCGAGGGGATGTGACAAGAGCTCCAAGGCGGAGTGAATTTTCCAGCTCTCGGATACAAGGAAGAATCATAACGTCATTTATCATCTTTAAAGATACGCAGGGTTGGCGAGAGAATGAATTCTTCTTCATAACCCAGTTCCCAGGATATTTTTACTGTGCATCATAAATTATAATACCTTTTTATTTTTGCTTTATGGCCTGTCCCCCGCCAATTCTGGTGATCTACATCCTCATCCCCCCCAGTGCTTTAGGAACAATCCCTGCCTGTCTCTCTCCTCCTCCCATCAGCTCCCCAATCTCTATCCTTCCACCAGCGTCTCTTTTTCCCCTTGTCCGCCCACGGAGCCGGGGCTGGGGAGCTGTGGGAATCACCAGGAGTGGACAGCGACATCTCTGAGCTGCTGCAGGTGTAGCCATGGCCACAGCTCTGCCCCACGGCCCTGGCAGCAGCAGCTGGTGTCCTGGCAGTGCTGAAGCAGCCCAGCGGCTCTCTCAGACCTCCCTGGGTGGCCGAGACAGCCCTGAGCACCCCCTGCCCCGTCACAGCTGGGGACAGCCCCGCTCCAGGTGTTCCTGAGAGGGGGACAGCTCTGAGCTTAGCCTGGCCCTGCCCTGATGCAGCCCTGTCTGGGGAAGGGTTTGGGGTCCTGTTTGGGATCCTGGCTTCATTTACACCTGAAATTCCGAAGGGAGCAGCCCAGTGCGGGTGAATTGACACCGAAGGATGCAGCCCTGCCTGAGGCATCTCCAGACATCCCAAACCCTGGGGCTGACCCTCCGAGGAGATCCCACCTGCCCAAGGCTGCCCTTCGCACCACGCCCATGGTTTTTATCCCTACAGGAGCCCAGGGAGATCCCACTGCCTGCCTCAGCATTCCCATGGCATGGGACCCTCCATTCCCAGCAGGACCAGCTCGGCTGGAAGGTGCTCAGGGCTGTTTTCACAGCTCCTTTCTTTGCAAAACCTCCTCCCTTCAAGGAAAAATCTGTTTACAAACCTCGCTGGGTGGGGAACCCCCCGTGAGAGAGAGGGGGGACAGTGGCCAGGACTCCTTCCGTGGCCTCGCACCCCTCCCGCAGCTCCCGCGGGGGGAATCCAGCCCTAAAGCAGGAGCCGGGGAGGAGAGGTGAGTGTTTATCCCTGAGAAATGTGGAGATTTGCCGCGATGAGGCTGACTAAGAACATTACACTCGCCACGCTAAGCCGGAGAGCCTCGGGGCTTTGCGCGGGGCTCAGGTGCTCGGCTCCCGGCAGGGAGAGGCTTTGGGCATGTCGGGATTCACAGGAAAACAGGCGTCTCTTGGGAAGAGCCGGCACGGCTGACGGCACAGACAGCACCGCATTTCCCCGTGCTGGGCGGTGTTTCAGGGCTGGGACTGCGTTCCCCGGGCCCAGACGGGATTTTTAGGGCTAACAGAAAATCCTAATCGTAGTCATTCCCGTTTTCCAGCGTTTTCGCAGCAATCTGCAGCCTGTGCTCAGCGCCTGGGTGTGGGATGTGTCTCCTGCACAGCCCCACGTGGATAAACAAACCTCCTGTGCCCCCAAATCCATCATGGGGGTGGGCAGGGAGGAGCAGGAGCCGCTGGGTGTGCGGCCGCACTCGGAGCTGCGCTTGGCTGCCAGTCCCTCCCCACCGCATCTGGGGCTTCTCTGGGAAAAATGAGAGCAGGGGAGCAGGTTAACAGCCGGGAAAATGATTGCTAACAACGCGGCCAGGGGCTTGTTCCGTCCCGTTTTATTGGAGCCTGAGTGATTACTCGCAGGTAGTTAAAAGGCAGGGCCGTGTGTTACTGCCGGGATGCTCGGCAGGGATGGGAGGCTCATTAACGAGCAGCTCCGCCGGCTGCCGGAGCATCCCCAGGAGCATTCCCGGGGCTGTGCTGGAAGCTGGAGCAGAGCAGGATTCAGGGAGCGTGTCGAGGGGGTGGAGGGGGCTGGGAACGGACATTCTGCTCCGCCAGCGCCGGGGCTGAGGTGCCCGGGGCAGGGAAGGGACACGGGGATGGGCTGGGGAACAGCTCAGGGCAAATGAACACCCAAAACCTGGGAAGAGGAGGATGGAAAAGGCTTGGTGGTGTCTGCCAGGGGGGTTTGGTGGGGTGAAAGTGTCACCCCAGCCTTGTTCAGCCCTGGTGCACCAACGTCCGTGTGCACTGGGCTCCGGGGCTGCCTCTGAGCTCGGCCAGGTCTGCGGTCCCAAACTGAGACGGGGCATAGGGAGGGGACAGAAAACAGCTCTGTGCATGCCTCAGGGCATTTCCAAGCGGATGGAGGCAGAGCAAGGCCCGTGGTGCCCGGGGACAAGGGGGCACACCGGCCGTGAGCCCTGTGAGGAGAGTGGGCCGGACGAGGGGCGGCTGGGAACAGGGCAGCAGTGACAAATGAGTTTAATTCCTGGGCAGACACCGATGAGAGGGGGTGATTAATGAGCCCAGCACCTCGTCGTGGCCGCGGGAGCTCAGGGAGATATTTTGGCGGAGGGTGGAGCAGCAGGGACTGGAGGGTGGAGGCGGCAGCTGAGAACTGAGACCAGGCAGGAGGTGACAACCACCCGCAAAGTCACTCTCCCTCCTGCCCACACTGTCCCTCTGACCATCTCCCATGTCTGGGTCCTTCCCAGAGGTTAATGGGCAGGATTAAAACCCTTCCATCATTTCTCCTGTCCTCTTCTCTCCTTCTTATCCCATCAAACACAGAGGCTGGCACAGCTGCTGCTCCAGGGATGTGTCACGGGGCTCCTTCCCCAAGCCGATGTGCCAGCACTGGACTCTGCCCCTTCCCTCTCTGCCTCTGCCAGCAGGAGCAACACAGAACTGGTTAAACTGGGAGCTGGGCTCCTCTCCTGCTGCATCCACTGGGAAGGATCAGCATTCCCAGAGATGCCACGGGCACCGAGGACCACCAGGAGCCTGGCTGGGAGCCTTGGCTCCAGCCCTCCTCCCCAGCCCTGTCTGGAGCTGCCGGTGCCCCCTGCTCCCCCCCCGGGTGTTTCTGACTCCCAGCCCTGGTCTGGGTCCAGCTGGCTCCTCCAGCCGAGCGTGGAGCCGGCCCTGGGCTGCCGGGCGTGTGCCAGGAGCAGCCCCTGGTGCATTGGGCACAGCAGCTGCTGATGCTGATTAAAAAGTGAGAAACCCAGTAATTACCAGGCTGTGACAGCCCCTGCTGCTGCTGGGGACACGGCAGGGGAGGGGCCGGCCAGCCCGGGGGGAGGCTGGATCCCTAATTCCTCCCTGGATCCCACAGGGATGTGGCCGAAAACGCTGCGTGTGCTCATCCCACACTAACCGTGCCCGCAGGATGCGCATTCCAAAGGCAACAGGCTCCGTAACGGGATGTCCAAATCCACAGGGATCCAGCACCACGGGGGCTGTGCGTGGCTGCTCCCGAGGATCCGGCTGTGCCACACGGCAGGAGCAGGGACACGCTAAGGACACGAGTGTCACCCTGCGTGCGCCTGGCTCTGAGCTCCTCCACCCCGCACTCGTGTCTCTGCCAGACGGGACACACCTGGACACGTGTGCGGCTTCCAACAGATCCCAGGGATGCACATGGGCACACCTGAAGCCCCCGGGAAGTCCCCAGGGATGCACATGGACACACCCGAAGCCCCCAGGGAAGCCCATGGACACCTCGTCCCCTCAGAGCTCCGAGCAGCCTCCCCACCCAGCCCAGCCTCCCCTCATTGATATCCACGGGTGAATTATTTATTACAAACAGATGTTAGAGTTTAAGGAGCGTTAAGAGGATACCCTCGGCTAATCAATTTATTTTTAACTAGTTTATGTGTTTATTACTGCCAGAATTTGGACTTCAGCTGCCGGTTGGAATTATCCCTCGTTCATCACCTTGCGCTGCTCAGATGCTTGTGCTGGGTCCTTGGGGACCAGGAGAGAGCCATAAATCTGCTGTTTCCTGGCCAGGGGCTGGGCTTGTTTATTCCCTCGTTTCCATATGCTGCATAAAAACCCAGGCACGGAGCTGGAACACGCTATGAGCTCCCCAAAAATGAACTTTGCCTCGATGGGCAGCAGCCAGGCTGGGCTGGGAGAGGAGGGAATCTCCTGGGAAAGGTGGGGAGGGAGGAGTGGGGTGAGGTAGAAGGACTCCAGGCTCTTGGGAAGGAGTAGAGGTGGACTCTGAATGTCTCTCTCCATCCCCCCCTGCTCTCCCCAGCCCTCCAGGCAAGTCCTTTAATCCTCTGGGAGCACCCTGGACGTTCCCAATGCTCCCAGTTTTATGGGAATGTGGCCCCTAAAATGCTCTGAAGGAAACTCTGGGATGAGACCACGCAGAAGCCAGGACACATTAAGAGGGTGCAGTTTGTGCCCCACAGGTGCCCGGTGCCAACAAAGCCCAGGGGTTCTCCAACCCCTTTAAAACGGATGAGCAATTTGGGAAGCAGGAGCAGGGAAAAGGAGCATCCTCCAGGCTCCAGCCACGACCTGGAGCTCCCAGTGCCACCCTGGGCTGTCACACCTGCCCTGGGACATGTCTGGGAGGTGCTGGTCACAAAACACGAGGGCAAGGAGGTGAACACACAGCCCTTATCCCGTGGGATGCCCCTCTGGAACGCAGCCAGCTCTGTGCTCCCTGCCACAGCCATCCCAAAGCCCTGGGGAACCCAAAGGATCCCCCAGCCCGTTCATCACCCTCCGAGAAGCACCGAAGTCTTAAAGAACCTGTCAGCCATGAGGGACTCGAACATTTCAGCTTGTCACCATTTCCAAGAGATATTGGGGGGGAAAAAAACCAAGGAGGGGAGATGCTGGAGGAGGAGGAGGAGGAGGAAGATAAATTGTCCCGGGAAGGAGGCGGAAGGAGGGAGATGGGAGCCACAAAAGCGAGGAGGGGGTGAGGCTGTGCTCGGAGCGCAGCAATTAAAGCCACCCTGAGCTCACCCAATTAAACCGACTGGAGAGAGGAGGAATCCCAAAGGAAAATTTCCCGGCAAATTGCTCGTTTGTCTCTCTCAGTCTGTGATGCCGGAACGCTTTCGTGTCAGCCAAGCCACGGAGCTGAGCCCTGGGGAGAGCAGAGAGATGTTGGGAATTCAGCAGGCAAAAGGCATCGCTTCCTACAAAAAGTGCCATAAATCCGAGTGAATCTGATCCAGAGCTCCTGCAGAGCAGCGAGAAGGGACCGAAGCAGGAGGGACGGGGGTGGATGGAGCACCTGACCCTGCCTGGTGTCGGGATGGAATTCCTGCCCCGTCACTGCGCTGGTTGCGGCTCTGGGGACAGCCGCCCCCGTCCAGGGAGCAGCAGGACGGTGTCGCCAGCGTGTCACGCACGGCGTGTGCTGCTCCCGTCCCTCTGCACGAGCTCCTCAGGCATTCCCAGCCCTCGCCCCCGGCCCTGGCCGCTCCTCCTCCGGGCTGCCCATAAAGCCAGGGGCAAACACGGACCGGGCGGTTTCCCCTGCTCGGTGCCAGTGTTTAAACCTGGAGCTGTGGGGACCAGGGAACGCAGGAACACCGAGCTGGGCACGCCTGAGCAGAGCAGAGTTGTGGCTCCAGGGAGCTCGAGGAGATGCAGAACCCCGGAGTGCCAGAGCCGAGCCCAAAGCACGGAGCAAAGGGAGGAGGCAGAGCAACAGCTCCGAGGAAAACAACCCCACCCCTGAAACAGCAACCCCTGCAAAGCCAGCGCTCCACGGCAGGCGCTGAGGAGCTCTGGGACACCCGTGGGATGGGTGGGAGCTGGGTCACACCCTGAGGCTCACAGGGTGCAGCCAGGTGTCCCCCAGCAGCTCCCACAGCAGGCGGGCAGGAGCGGGGGGACAACCATGCTGCCCCTGACCCCTTCCCCAGTCCTTCTTCCCCTTCTTCAGCCCTCGTTCCCTGCTCCCCAGCCTTCATTTCCCCCCTCCAACAGCTCCTTCTCCATCCCCAGTCCTCCTTCCCCTCTCCAGCAGCTCCTTCCCCATCCCTAGTCCTTCTTCCCCCTCCCCAGCCCTCATTCCCTGCTCCCCACCGCTCTTTCCCGTCTCCCCTCATCCAACACCGGTGCCCAGCGGGCTGCAGCCGCTTTGCCAGCGCCGGGCAGTCACTCAGGGCATCAGCCTGGCAGCGGTAAAGGGCCGTGCTTGTGCTCCTGCCAGCCTCAGCATTGCCCCTTGTCACCGCCCGGGCCCCGATGCCGCAAGATTCTGGGCATGATTTCCCCAGCCGCTGCTGGAGGCGTCGGGAGCCGCTGCTCCGACGCTGTCCCGGGGGTTTCGCTCTGTTGTTCGCGGTAAAAATCTCTTTTTATGCTGATTTTTCTGTGTTTATTCTCCTTCTGCTTCTCTGAGTGGTTCCCCCTCCGTGGCTGGCGGTGCCCTCATGGACCCTCTGCCAGAAAGCATCAAACGAGGCAGGTGTGGAACAAGGGCGGGGGGGGGGCTCAGCACTTCTGGGAGGCTCCAGCCTTTTGGCATTCCTCATAATCCCTGGCCTAGCCTGGGATTCATCCTCCCGGCCCCTCTGCTCTCCCTCCAGCCCCCAAAATGCCCAGGGAACTGCCCAGAGCCATTCGCGTCCTGCTCCTTGATCAGAGAGGAGGAAAAAAGCCCTTTTCAACCTGCACAGAGCTCAGGAAAAAAAAAAAAAAAAAAATAATAATAATAATAATAATAATATGTGGGGATGATCTATGGGAACTTGATTGAGGCAGGAGAACCTCCCCAAGAGCTCCACGGACCCCGGATCGCTCTGCCTGACCCTAATGCGGGCACCCAGGGGTGCAGCACGGCGGGGTTGGGCTGCCCAGGGCGCACCCACACACCCAGTGATGCCATCCAAGGGTGCCCATCCAGGGATGTGCTCCCGCAGCCCCAGGGAACACCTTAACTCACCTGTCCCTCCACAGTGCCCCGGGGGGCAAACCCAGGTGCTTGCAGGAGATTAATGACCTTGGCAAAATGTAATTACGCCCCGGGCCCGCGCCGTTAATGAGCGCGTATTCTCCCTGTCGATGTGCCTTAATTGAAAATGAGTGGGCGACTCGCGTGGCAGTGGAGTTGGCTGCAAAGCCTCGGCGCGGTATTAATTGTAGTAATTAGCAGTCACTTTAGGCTGGAGTCAGCTATAAATAGGGGGTCCATTAGTTTAGCACAGAGCGTGATTTAAAATGCAAATAAAATCCCAGCTCTCCACGTAAATCACTCCTCTCCCCCAACCCCCCAAACCTGCGGGGCTGTGGTGCTGCGCTGGTGAGTTTGGCTGCTTCCAAAGGGAAATGATCCCATGGTTTGCCAGCTCGGGATCGTCTCAGCAGCCCAAGGACACCCCGGCACAGAGGTTTGTTGCCAGCAGTGACTTTGTTGGTGCTGCCAGGGCGATGGGCAGCCACCAAATCAGCCCCCCCCCGCTCCCCATCCCACACTCGGGAATTGGAATGTGCTGGATAAACCCCAAAATCCACACGGCGCAAAGCAGACCACAAAGCCAAATGTCTGTCCTGGAGCATTGGGAATGCTTCAGGGACAACGTTTTTGGGGGGAGAAAAAAATACCCAAGGACTGTGAAGACACAGGAAAAGGGAATTAAGGTCTGGCCGGAGCAGGCACCGTGCCAGCGTGGGGGTCCCATGGCCCCAGGCACGCTCTGGAGCTCTCAGCCCCTTCCTGCCATGCTCCATTTATTTGATTATTACCAAAAGAAGGACCAGTGAGAGAGGAAGGAGGAGTCATCTCTTACTAATGCAGAATCACTGAATTACAGCCTGTACAAGCAGAGACAGAGCAACACGCTAAAACAAAATCCTGGCTCTGAAAGATCCCCGAAGCAGGGCCACTAAAAATTTAAAAACAGACAGGAAAAAATGTGTTTTCACTGCTGGGCAGTCCTTGATTTAACAGGGACCATCCCACCCTCTGCCTGCTGCTGGGTCCTGGAGTTGTGGGGAAATCCTGAGTTGGAAACAACGATCTTGGGGAGTAAAAAAAAAACAATAAAAAGAGTGGGGGAGGAGGGAGGAGCAAACAGGCCCTTGATCCCAGGGTTTGAGAGGAGTTCCTGCTAATTACAGCTCCAGCTCGGAGCACGTTCCCCCTGCGGCACTGGGGACATACCGGGCTCTGCGCTGGGACTCACCGGCGAGGCCAGCCCGGGACACGTCCCCTTCCCACAGGAGATGGCACCGTGTCACGCTGTCACACGGAGCAGCAGCAGCAGCAGGAGCGAGTGGCCGAGGCCAGCAGGGTGGGGGGAGGCTGCTCAGGGAGGGGACAGTGACCTTCTCCACGTGCCCAAAGCCTGGGGACCCTGGGGACCTTCTCCACACCCCGGGACTCCAGGCTCTCCTTGCACCACTTCAAACCACAGGGGACCCCTCTGTGTGCCCGGGGTGATGCCACCCACCTCTGGCTTCAAGGAGCCAAGCCCTGGAGCTGCCAGAGCTGGTGGCCTTGGAGGCCAGAGTTTATCAGGATTCTGGCTAAGTCCAGAGAAAAAAGCCACCCCTGGAATTTCCTGTGCTTTGCTCACATGCAGAGCAGGGATTTGCCTCCCAGTGCTTCCCTCTGCTTCCACAGGCTCCGTGGAGCATCCACAGGCTCCGTGGAGCATCCACAGGCAAGGCCAGAGCAAAGCTGAGTATTTGTGTATCCATCCCAGCTGGAATTACCCTGCGGTGAAGAGGTGGGAGGAACCAACCCGTAACGAGGGTTTTCTTCACAAAATTCTCCCCCAGACCTCCAAGAGGAACTTCAAGGCCCATCAGAGACAGGAATGTTCAAAGCAGACGATGGCTCTGCTGCTGCACGGGGCCTTCTCTGCAGGAATTAAAGGAGAACCTGGGATTCACACGACTCAAAAGCCCCTCAGGTCGAGTCCTTCAAGGGATGAGGCTCTCCCCAACCCTCCTGGAATCGTGCCCTCTCCGAGGGAGCCGTGGCTCCGCGAGTTTCATGAGCTGTGCTTTGAGAGCTGCCTCTCAACATGTCGCTTATCATGAGAGGGACAGGGGAATAAAGAAAAGAAAAATAGAAGGAATAACATGGAAATAAATACAGAAGCAGCTTTGGCATGGAAGGCAGAGCAGGCCTGAACTTTTGCTTGACTTGCTCTGGAAATTGCTTCTCCGCTGCCCGTTTATGCACATTAATTGAACGTCTGGCCTGGCTGTGCGTCTGTTTAAGCCCTCAATCAATCCCCTCCTGGATGCCTGTGAGACCAATAGGGCGGTAATTTAATAAAGGACATTTTCAGTTGGCTTTTAAAAGCCGGGATTTAATTCTTCCTTAATTTTTAAGAAGGGGCGGTGGGAGAAGGGAACAGTGGGAGAAGAGACCCAGCAGCATTCCAGAGGCTGTGGTGAACTCCTCAGCTCTCCTGGTTGTTCCTCATCCTTCCTGAGACATGTGACAACCACCAGCCCTGCTGTGACCCCGCCGCTGCCAGAGCTCCCACGGGCTGGCAGCAATTTCTAGGAAGGAAGTTTTGGGATCAGCAACTTCCCAGGAGCAGCCAGAGAGCAGCCGGGAGCCCGGCTCCTCCTCTCCCTCACCAAAACAACGGGACTGCCCTCACCAGCACCGCTGGGATTTGGGGGAGAACCCTCATCCATCCTTCAATTCCAAGCCCTGTTGGCACCGCAAGGATCAGTCCTCCAGCATCTCCAGAGATCCCAGGGCAAGGCGAGTGCTCCGAAGTGCTGGGAATGGCACATCCATCTCCCGTGGCTGTTTCCAGCTGGAGACGCTGCCCAGTTCAGGGCAGCTGTTGATGCCTCGGGTGCTCTGTGCCTTGCAGAGGTTTGTCCGGGGGGAGCAGCAGGTCCACGCTGGATGTCTCACCGCTGGCTGGAAAACCAGAGGCAGAACAGCTCCTTTGGATTCCTGGAGTGTGTGCACCGCAGGAATCCACATCGTCCTCCAGCCCCCTTGCACTTGTGCTGCTGTTCCAGCCCAGAGCCGGTCCCTGCTGCCCTCGGACGCGTGTCACCTCCTGCTGCAGCGCTGCTGCTGTCCCTCCCAGCCCCGCACGGCTCAGCGGTGACAGCGCCGGCACGGCCACACTCCCCTCCCCAGCCTCCACCTCCAGCCTGGCCGTGTTTAATTTCCTGTAATCGCTCTCTTCACAGCCATCCTCTCTAAACCCTTTATCTTCCCCCAGGCTGCAGCTCCCTCCCTTTGCTGCTTCTCCATTTCCTCCCTGTGATGCTTTGCCCAGAGCACTCCGAATTCCAGAGGTTTAAGCAGGGACTGGATCACGTCCCTGTGCTGTGCTCGGGACACAGGATTTGGTTTATGTCCCAGGGCTGCCTTTCCCTGCTCATTCACCCCACTCTGCCCACGCTGGTTCTGCCCAGCAGCACCCAATCATTTCCCCTTTTAAATCACGTCCTCATTAATCTGATTAATGTCCTCCCAGCTTCACACACCTCAGCTCCTGCCAGAGCCAGGTCTGCACTCAGGGCAGAGAATTCTTGCCACCACAGTGACCCCAAAGCTGTCCCTGGAGAGAGGCTCTGGCTGGACACTCCCTGAGCAGCAGCCACACAGGAGAGGAACTGGAGGAGCCCAACGCTATAAATAAAAGCCATAAATTAAACAAGGCTCCTGCTGTTTAAAAGGGTCAAACGAATCCTTGGTCACTTAGAAATATCAGCTACTCCCCCAGACACAATGGGGGGAAGGGCAATAACGGCCTGTCATCACTTGTGTTTATTGAGTGGCATTTTGAAGGCCCAAACCTCACCCTGCTGCAAGTGTGGAAGCTCCAGCCCACGCTGAAAAACACCAACCTCCCCCGAAAAAAGGCAGGTGACAACTGTCCCAGTTTTAGAGCTGGGCAGGAATTTTCCCAGAGAGAGGTTAATTTGGCATCCTGTGGCAGAGCCAGGATCCCAGCCCAGCCTTCCCAGGCAGGGATAACGAGCCCCACGCAGCTCCAAGGACAACAGGGACCCTCCTTCATTTGGTACCTAACGAACCCGGCAATGCTTCCCAAATGCCAGGTGCTGCTCTGAAACATTTTCAGCTCCCTGATGTTCCTTCAGTTGCTCACACCAACCTCATGGCACTGTGCAATGCAGGTGGAGCTGGGAAGGCCACGGCCAAGTCCTCCCAACTCCTCAAAATCCAATGGCCCAGGAATGTGGAACAGACACGGAGAGTGAGGGGTTGGAGATGATTTCCTGCCCTACTGCAACTGCTGCCAATCACGGGCAGATTTTTCATTTCCAGGCTGGAAATAGGTGGGGAAAGGACCCGACTCAAGCTCCTGATGCCCAAGACTCTCCCCCATCCTGCTGGGATGAAACAACTTCGTAGAATCCCAGAAGCACAGAACGGTTTGGGTTGGAAGGGACCCTAAAAATCATCTCGTTCCAACCCCCTGCTGTGGGCAAAGGAAACTTCCACAACGCCATCCAAGCTCCTTGGTGGGGAATGAAGCCATCAGAGCTGGAGCTGCACTCCCAGCCCAGCATTCCTGGCACAAGAAACTCCTTCAGGTGCTGCTGAGACTTTGATGATGGAGCTCACCCAGAGCTGGGGACTCCTGGCAGTGCCTCCCGCTGGGCACCATCACCAGTTCATTGTTTTAGCACAGGGGCAAGTCTGGATAACAAAGGGAAGCTCCAGACTACAGGGCTGTTCTGTCCCTGTCGCTCTCTGAGTAGCACAAATTTACTGACAGGTGTCAGATTTTCTTAATTCCTGCTCTCCTTAATTGGCCTCACTGTTAATAACAGCTCACAGCTTCTCTGAGGCTCCCGTTCCCCTCTGGCAGCAGCCGCCACCTCCTTCCCCTTCTCCTTCACCTGCTCCTGTCCCAAACATCCCAGAGCCGGAGATCTGTGGAAGTTGAAACCCCCAGGATTGAAGCTGCCGTTAAGAACAGCAAAGGCACCACAAGATGTTCACCCCAAACCATCCCGGAGCCTTGGGACGTGCTCCAGGCCGCTGGGGCTTCTCCTGAATTTTTAAGAGGATAAATACCCTGCAAAAGTGGGTGTTCGCAAGAGCAAGGGGCACATCACCCTAAATCAGGAAAATCCTTGCCCGGGCTTTGTAAATGCCCCCAAGCCCTGAGCTGGCCCAGGTGAGAGCCCCCAGGATGTTGTGGCTCCTGGGATCCAGCACTGGGATCCAGCTCCTCCTCCCCTGCTAGGGCACCAGCCCGGCCTGGCAGATGCTCTGAGCACAGACCCGCAGGCACATGGAGCCTTTCCAGCCCCAAGCTCCCGAGAAGACCTTCAGAGTGAGCAGCACTGTCAACAAACGTATTTAAATTACAAAAAAAAAAAAAAAAACAAAAACAAAAAACAAAAAAACAAAAAAAAAACCCACACCCAAACCCAAACCTGATGTGCTTTAAAATTGGAAAATAAATTAATTGCACAGGAGACAGGAGAGAATTATTAAAATCTACGTAGCCTTCCACGTTTTCCTCCCAAAATGAGGAGGTTGGATGCTCAGCTGGGGTAAATCTCCTCTAAGTGACACCTGTGTTAATGATCCTGCCCTGATTTACACCACGGGAGGAATTGGCTCCCTCTCTGCACATCTGTCCTGCGAGAACCAATAAATAAAACTTGAACAAAAAAATTCATCCACCATTTATTCTGCTTAATTATTTAAACTTCAGATTCTGGAAATAATAAAGGAGTAATAAAGAAGAGATTTACCATCCAGCACAATTGCTGGGAGCACTCCGGGTAATTTCCTCCTTCACGTTTTAATCTCTCCCTCTCTTTTGCTTCCTTTTTGCCTCGCCAAATTGAATCAATTTATTAAAGTTGTTGCCAAACTGCTTTGCTCTGATGGGCTGGTGGTGATGAAGAGGAATGGGCTGCTCTGTCCCCCGTGTCCCCCCTGGGTGTCCCCCCTGAAGAAGGGGACACGTGGCCACCCTGGCAGCACTTGGCCACGTGTCGGAGCGGTAAGGACTGATTACAGGCAGACGTGGCCTTGGAGGGTGATGGATTGGGAGAAGGATCCAGCCAAGAGATCCCAGCTCCCAAAGAGGCTGCAGAATTCAAAAATTCTGGCAGAAACCTGGCTGAGCTTCTGCAGCCTCAAAAAGTTGGGATGGGCAAAGCCAACTTACTTTAAAAGAGACTTTCCTTTATCTCTGCCTCCCTTGAGCTGCTGGAGCAGTGGCAGGAGGAGAATCGCCTTCCCCACTGCCCAAAAAACAGCTGGGGACTGTTTCTGGATTTTAGGAGCTCCGACTCCTGGTGGTCTTGGATCCATCTCTCCAGCCTCCATCGGGACCTCACCAGACCAAAATCCACCTGGAAAATCCACACTAAGGATCAATGGACCCGCTGGCAGTGCAGGAAAGGAAAATACTGCCCAGGAGCTGATGAAGGCGGGTCTTGAGGACACGGGGGCTTGGATCAGGAAGGGTCCTGTTCTCCCACAGGCAGCGGGGCCGCAGGACCACGAGCAGGGGCAGAACCAGCAGCACCTCCCAGCACCCGGCTGCCATCACCAGGGCGGGTTCCAACCCCAGAACGTGACAAACCCCCCGCAGCAGAGCGATGCAGGGCACTGCACAGACCCCTGACAATCTCCCTCGCTCTCCCCTGGCTCAGTTCCCGCATCCTTCCCGCGGGATGCTTCAGCAGCTCCCGCAGCTCCTCCCTCCGCCCCCGCTCCCCGCTCCATTTCCCAGCCCGCGTGTGCCGGCTGCCCCGGCGGTGACTCGCTCCATCTGCCGCGGATCCCAGCGCCCTCCGCTTCTCCCGGCCCTGCAGGAACAGGCTGGGAAGTGCCGGCACTCTCATGTCACACCGGGCTCGGCACTCTCGTGTCACACCGGGCTCGGCACTCTCGTGTCACACCGGGCTCGGCGCTATCGGAGCGAGGGCGAAGCTGCCGCCGCCACCTCGCTGGATGCTGCTCGGTGGGATGCTCCAGCCCAGGGAATGCCAGGAGAGACAGCAGCTCTCAGAGTGCCTTTAAAAGGGAAAAGGAGCCCAGGAATTCCTGCTCAGCCCCTTCCTGCCTCGGTGGGAGAAGCAGCTCAGCCCTTCCAGCAGCTCCCCCACCAGGGCTGCGCGTCCTGGGCCAGGTTGGAGCCCTGCTCTCTGTGCTTGGAGGTGTCAGCTGGAGGAAGAAGCAGAAACAGAGGCAAACTGATCTTTCCAAGGCATAAATCCCACCCAGGATCTCTCTTTGCTGTGCTGAAGGAACCAGCCCGAGCCACAATCTCCACATCCCGATTTGGAATCAGATCCATCGCACGCAGGACAAACACACCGCTCCAAAGAGCAGCAAGGCAGTCCCTGGGGACAGGCACCAGCTGTAAAAGTGAACAAAAACTGTTTGAAAAGATTAAAAACTGCAGATAAGGGCACAGACCCCAATTGCCACAGAGCTCCAGCCCCAATTCTCCAGCACTGAAGGCTGAACAAACAAAGCCACGGCCCAGCCAAGGGGCTGGGGACTCCCAGTTCCACCCCTTCCCCCCAAGCTCCCTGCAAAGTGGCTTTTCCTCTTCCCAGAGCCACAGAAATGAATTAAAATTTAAAAATACGGGGACAATTATTCACCATGGAGATTCGGAGAGACAGCAATTAATTAATAAAAATAAGTATTGCTGATACTGGGCTTTCATGCAGCCCTTTAAATTGCAAATTCCTCTCGGAGCGTGCATTATTAATTAAATCATTTGCATCCACTGTGACCCTCAGACACAATTATTTATCCTGATAAATAATTTTTTATTTATCCTGACAAATCTTTTTTTTTTTTTTTTTGATGCTGATAAATAATTGGTGGGGAAATGTAGGGCTGGCAACGCGGCCTGGCCTGAGCCTGCCTCCTGCACAGCCCTGTCTGCCTCAATCAGCCTCAGCCCCTGGGCCCCCCCAGCTGATTTCCAACCTCTCTGAACACAAATAACAATTCTCCATCCCACATCCTTCCAGAAAAACGCTGTGGTTTTGGAGGAGCCAAGGCCCGAGGCGGTTTGAGGGCTGCATGGCCAGAAGGATGCTTGGGCTCTGTCCTTCCCAGAGCCACCAGAGACCCCGGATCCGCAGCTGTCACCCCCAGATCCTGTAGGATTTTCAGTGGATAGAGGAAAGCTCTGTCCTGGCTCGCTGCTGGACAGCACGGGCTGGGCATGGGGGGGGCTCCGACACCCCTCGGACTCTGGACAGACCCAGGGCAAAGAGAGGCTCTCAATTGCCTGAAAAACCCAAGGCAGAGCCCGAGCTGGAGGGAAACGAGGCAGGAATTCCCTACAGGAACCAGTGCCGGCATCCCGGGGGGTCCAGCCGGGCCCTGTGATCCCCCAAGGGGGGGGGAACCAACCCTTCGTGCAGCCCATCCCTGGCAGAGGGGAATTCACCACCGCGGAGGGAGCAGCCCCATCGTTCTGACGAACCTTTTCCCTCTGGGAGCAGAGGAATTGCGTCCTCCTAAAGGAGCCTTTCCCCCTCCCGGCCCGGCTGCCCCGTTGTGGTTTTTTAGTCTTTTCTGCATCAGAGATTTGGTCTTTGCCGCTGCCGGGCAGGTTTTAAAGGATTTAAATCGTGAGGCATCTCCCGGTGCCAGCCCGGCGAGGCATAAGGGATGCGTTGAACCCGTGCTCGTTTTCCCTGCGTTTTTCCCCAAAAATCCATCTTGGCAGCCTCCCCCCCCACCCCCAAACCCATCGCTGGGTGGCTCCAGGGGCGGCCGCAGCGAAACCCTCGTTGCCAGAGCTGCTCCAGCGCGCCCGGCTCTTTGGTGTGTAAATTCGAATTCTTTCCATGCACGGGGAAGGGAGGGGGAGGCAGCGCTGGATCCCAGCCTGGCTGAAAAATGACGCCGAGCTGCTCCAGCTGTTCCTCAGCCATTCCACGTGCCTGGGGTGAAGTGGTCCTCAGCGGCAGCGATCGCTCACGGCGGATTCCTGCACCTCCTGCCCCAGCCTGAGGCCGGGAGCCGCGATTCCTGCCTGGGACGTGATGCAGAGGAGGGCTGGGAGGAAGGATCCGCTTCTCCAGGGCACGGGAGAGCTGCAGAAAACAGACAGAAGGACAGAGGGGACAGCGCTCAGCACCTGCCCTTGCTCCCGTGGCTCTGCTGCAGCCACCTGGACGCAGCAGCCCTGGGTTTGAAGCAACGCGGGTTTGCAAAAAGTCCATTTTCAGGAATTGCAGAGCCAGCAGCAAGCATCACCTGCTCTGGAAATTAAAATCCAGCTCCGGTGGAGGCTGTTTCCCCTCAGCTCCTCACCTGCGACTAAACTCGCTACAAGCAATTGGGTTTTGACACCCTGCACAATAAAATAAACAATGCACCATCCCCCCCCGCCAAAAAAAAAACCAAAAACAAAAACAAAAGCCAAACAAACCCCAAAAAGAAAAAAAAAAAGCCAACAAACTAAACCCCAGCCTCGCACCAAAGCGATTGATGCTGTCAGAAGCAGGGAAGACGCACCCAACAGAATCACAGAGCGAGAAGTTGCAAACCAGCAAGAGGTGACAAGTAATTATAGAACAGGGAAATGCAGAGGGAACTCATTTGGATGAGCAGCGACTGATTAACGGGCCCAACATTTATTTTCTTTATTTATGGCCTGGCATCAGGGAAAATTGATACAGAGCAGCCCATATACAGCACGGCTGGTGACACGTTCAGCAAATGAAGAGGCTGGGAAGAAATCAAACTGAATTATCCCCACTGTTACTCAACCCCCCCCTCGCCTCTCCCACCCTCCAGAGGGAGGAGCAGGGGTGCCACAGCACCGTGCGGCATCTCGGTGTCCCCACGGCACTGCAGCACGAGGGGACAGCCAGGTCACACCCTCGTGGCCGTCACCTCCTGCGTGGTGGCCACGCAGCTCCGCTGTCGGCACGTCAGCCCAGGTGATGCTGTGAGAGCTCCCTGTGCCGAACCCTCCTCCAAGCCATCTCCCCACTGCGCAGTTTGGGGGTTAATTGGGGTGGGATTCAACCCGCGACCCTCCCACCTGAACCCCCTGGCACCTCACAGAGGCGCTTAAATCGGAAGCGATCCCAAGCCCTCTCCTCCCTCTGCTTCCATCTCCCTGAGGAGCATTAAACATTCAAATCAACGCTGGAGCTTTCCGCCCTCTGAGGACCGAGCTTCTCATCCCGGCAGGATTTGCTCCCGAGGGAGAAGCACGAGCTGCAGTGCCTGCTCAGGGTGCCGAGGGCCGGAGCATCGGGGGGGCAGCGCGAAGCCCACCCCGGAGCCCCGGAATCCGAGGAGAGTCGCCCCATTCCCAGGATAAAAGCAGGACCACGAAAGGCCCCCAATGGCTCAGGCGGCCGGGTAAAGGCTGTGCCCTCAGGCGGCTCCGCCCGGGGATGAAAGGCGGCGGCGGCTTTGATGGAAAACTCAGTGACTGCCAACAAAAGGGACTGCGAGGAGGCGGCACCTTGCAGAGGACCCTCCTCGGGCACAGCGGGGCAGGGGCACTCCCAGGAAATGGGGAGGGAAGAGGGCAGAGCCCGGAGACGCAGTGGAACAGGCCCCGACGCCGGGGTTTTTGCGCTGGAAAATGGCTTTTTATAGAAACTGGTGAGCAGCAGTAAAAGTTCATTCGGAGAGGAGCGGGAGAAGCTTTCCAGGTGCTCAGAGCAGACCATCTCCTCCTGGTTTGCCTTCACAAGTGCCAGCTCTCGTCAGGATCTTGTGTTTTGTGCTGGAGCCTGAAC
The DNA here is from genome assembly GCF_017639235.1 of Corvus kubaryi. Taxonomy (NCBI): domain Eukaryota; kingdom Metazoa; phylum Chordata; class Aves; order Passeriformes; family Corvidae; genus Corvus; species Corvus kubaryi. Next base: position 19,935 of record NW_024581615.1, read on the forward strand.
GGGATTAGGACAAAAAGGAGCTGAAAGGAGAAAAGCTTTAAACTGGTTGAGAACAGTGGACTCGAGTTCATCCAAAACAGGTTTTAAAAATTTATCATCCCCTTCGTTCAATGCGCTACAAACGCTCCTTTTTGCTGCAGTTTCCTGGTGTCACCCGGGCTGGGCACACCCGCACCTGCCCCGATTCCGCTCAGGTGCCCTTCCCTGTGCCCGGGCAAATCCCCTCTGTGCCACCTCCACCCTGCTGCTCACTCCAGGGCTGCCCAGACGTGGTCAGCACCATGGAGGGGTCTGGGATGTTCCAGCCCCCTTGGCTGAGGGTCAGCAGGTGCCACCTGCGAGCCAAAAAGTGCCGTTATCAGCCCCCGGCGTGAGCAGGGCAAGTAAAACCCCCGCAGTGTTCCCCCTGAGCTCAGCAGAGCCCGGAGCGCCCCTTTAAGAGGGACAGTGGGTTATGAAACACGGGTGATTTAAATGCAAATGGGTGAAAAAACACAAGTTCCTTTATTAAAATGGAAATTGCACTTCAAGCCGCCGCCGATCCCCACAGCCCCGGGGTGTCCCGGTGCCAGCAGCAGCCACATCCTGTGCCACCGCCTCGGCGGTTTGGGGGGACAGGGTGCCATGGCCAGGCTGTGCCCGGGAAGTCATTTCCAGCCCTCTGTCTCTGGCACATTCCGTGTTGTGAGAGGTGTCACTCAGCTGCAGCTTCGTGAGATCAGCTGTCCCCAAAGTGCTGTGCTGAAGGGAATAATTATTATTTTCCCATTTCCCGAGATCTCCTCACAAAATGTATTCCTATAGCAAGAGGGAAAATAAAAAACTAAAGGCGGCCAGACCTTTCTGTTCCTCCCTGGGACAGTGATCCAGTGAGGAGCTGGGATTTTTGGCACACTTGGGGCGCAGGGCAGAGAATCAGGGATGATTCCTCCCTTGCAGCATTCCCCATAACCCCCACCCCGTGTGACACTGCACAACCTGCCCGCAGCACCGGGATCCGCCGCTTTCCCAACTCCTCCAGGAAGTCCTGGCTGTTGCCTTCAGCCACCAGCCAGCTCGAGTTGCTGGAAGATTATTAAGGATAGCAGGCACTGGAAAAGTCCCAAGTGGTTATCCTCTCCAGTAAGCCCATTCCCCCAGGAGAGCATTTAATTGCCTTTTGTAGGATCCCACAGCCTCTGCGGGAGCCTTCCTGACCACCCAACCATCCTGGCATTTATTCGTCCACGGGGCCTGGCTTGAACTTTGTTTTCCTTTCACTTCCTATTACCGTTCCCCTAATCCTCTCCTCCAGCCCTTTCCCGTCCTTCATCCCGCATCTCCCGCTCTGTCCTTCCCCACTGTGGCTTTCAAGCGTCCCCGTTCTGATCCTCACCACGGGAAATGCCACTGTGAGACACGGCGGGGCTGAGACGGACCTGAAACCAAACCCGGCCTGTAAACAGCCCCGAGCGCCGGCCGGGGCAGCCGGGGGAGAGTCCGGCACGGCCAGGGAGGGTCCGGCACGGCCAGGGAGGGTCCGGCACGGCCAGGGAGAGTCCGGCACGGCCAGGGAGGGTCCAGCACGGCCAGGGAGGGTCCAGCAGGACGCACACAAACCCCTCATTAACCCCCATCAGGGCAGGGACAGACCCCTCAGCCTGGGCTGGGGGCAGTCGGCTTCTGTGCTCTCACCTCTTCCAGCTCCCAGGGTTTGTAGGAACGGGGATGGGGAGAGGAGGCAGGTGCTGGTCTCCCACCAGCACAGGAGCCTGAACAAACCATGGGAGAGACCACAACTTTCTCATTTTCTGCTCTTTACAGAAGTACCCGTTTTGCTCAAGGCATTTAAAAATTTGTGTGTGACAAACCCAAAGGACCCCGCGAAGCCCCCAGAGCTCTGTGCAACTCTGGAAGAAGTTTTGCTGAGCAAAGCCCCCCGGAGCTGCCCAGGAGGTCCCAGTCTCCACTGACCACCCCAACCCTTCGGCTTCAGGACCATTTAATCACCGTTTGTAATTTAGCATCCCGCATAACCGCCTCATCGCCAGGCATCGTGCCAGCGTCGTGAAGCATCGCTTCATCCATCATTGTCTCCCAAGCTGTCTCTCCTGCCTCCCAGGCATCGTTCCTGCCCCTCCCAAAAAGCCACCAAGCCACTGAGCAGGCTCTGAGCCAGCGCCAAAGTTGCAGCTCCTGAAGAATGAGCCGGGCTTGCTGTTCCCTAATCGGGTCCCGTCTGCTGCTTGCAGAGCTGATGTATTTATTTTCATTAAATCTAATCCAGGGATGTTCTCCTCCTCCCACCTTCCCTCCAGTCCGGCTGCTGAAGCAGCAGGGCTCGGGAAAGGAGCCACCTTCCAGTTGATTTCTCATCCAGCAGAGCCAGGTCCGTGTTCCTGTCCCATTTAATTAGCACAGAGAGAGAACTGGGCTGCGCAGGGAGCAGCCGCGGAGCTGCCGCCTCCACGCAGGAACGGCAGCACCGGCATGGCCAGAGGCTCCCGCAGCTCATTCCCCCCTTTCCTCCCACCCCAGCTTCCCCCGTGCCACCTGAGCCAGCGTCCCCAGGTAGAGCAGAGATGCTCCAAACTGGATTTGCTGTCAGTCCCCAGCTCCTCCCAGGCCGGGAGATGAATTGCGGCAGCTCTCCCTACCTGTCACAGCCGCTCCCAGGTGGCAGGAGCTGAGTCACGAGTGAAACGTGTCCCCATCGTCCCCAGCTCCCTGCAGCTGGTGGGAAACCATCGCTAAATCACCCCCCTCAGCTGCATCCATCACCCGGCCAGGCTGCAGGGACACGGAGGGGGGAGGTTTGAGGCAGATTTTCTGGGATAAAAACAGAAAAAAAACCCAGGGATAAGAACAACTAAGGGCCAGAGAAACTCTGTGATCAACTCGACTCCAGTTCCAGGGTTGGGTTCAGCCCAGAGAAGCTGCGTTTTGGGGTTTGGTGGAGCTGGCAGAGCTGCAGGGAGCGAGCAGTGGGAGCATCTCGGGGTCTGCTGCACCAGCAGGGCAGGATTTAGGGAGCCAATATCATTTCCAGAGGTGCTGGAACAGCTCTGGGCTGGTGGCCTGAGCAGGGCCTGCAGCACCTTCACTGCTCAGTGCTGAGACGTGGAAAGGAGGGAAAGTTTTAGGGCCAGACAGAGCAAAACTCTTGTGTAAGCAGTGCTGGATTATGCAGCAGGAGTTGCAGGGGAAATGTCCTTAAATCGCCAGGAATCGCTCCCTGTTTGGAACACACCAATTATTCCTCAAACAAGGACGAGCTGCAGGCAATTGGAGGGGTTTATCACCCACACTGTGCAATGATGTGGCAATAAATAAATCCCAGAGCCAGAGGAAGGTGGTAGATTCCCCCCAGGAGCGAGGAAGGGAGCGGGACAGCATTTCTCGAGGGGGGAGGGGGTTGGGAGGGGATCAGAGGGACTCAGGGGGTGCCCTGGGACAGCTTTTCCCCAGCTTGAGCTGCAAAGAGATGTCAGGGACCCATCCCGATGCTCCCCAGACCCAGCAGAGCTGTCGAGCCCCACACGGCAAAGCCCCAGACCTGGTGATCCCCCTCACCAGGGGTTCTTTTTTATCTCAGAGCGTTTGGGAGGATGCCTGGATCAATGCAAGGAAGTTCCTCCTGCCCAGCCCGGTTTTGGGTCAGGCCATGGACTGGGGCAAAACAAAAGCCTGAATTTCTCACCCCGTGTGCCACACTCACCTTGGAGCCGCTCCTGCATTAACTTCCAGAGCCTTTGAATCCACGTTTCCCACGCTGAGACCAGGCTGGAGCTGAGCAATAACAGGGATGCCATAAACTCCATCTCTCCCAGTAGTGAAATCCTGTTCGATACATTCTTAATATCCAATTACTATTTATGTAACATGCGGCAAAGGATTATCCCATTAAACCGAAATTAAGTGCTTCGTTCATTAATTAATACAACTTATTTCAAGTGCTGCCAACATTTATCCCTGGAAACGTATTATTTAAAACCAAAATGCACAAAGGAAGGGAAAGGAAGTTGTTTGCTTGCTGCTTTTATGTGTTCTCAGAGATGAGTTATGGAGCCTGTGCAGGATCCATCCAGAGCGCTGGAGGGGAATCTCCCAGGGAGCAGCAGAGGGAGAAATCCTGCTTGGAAATGGTTTGTGTCTCCCTGAGTGAGGAGCACTGGGAAGTTCATCCCTGTGGTTCCTCCATTTCAGCTGGAACAGAACAGGGAAAACCCTTCTTTTCCCAGCCTGGACAACGTGCTCCACCGGGAAAACCCAACATCCAGCCCCCGACTCCTTGGGGACCCCAGGATGTCACCATGCCATGGATGTGGCAGCTCCTGGTGTTCTGCAGGGTCAAGCCTGGGCTCAGACTCTCTGCAGTGCTGCCACAGGACCACGGGCTGGTTATTCCATCCCTAAACTCCTTGGAGAGGCATATCCTGGTCCCACTTGACCTCCAGGAATTCCCCGACTGGTTTGTGCCTCCCTGGCTGAGGAGGCACTGGAAGGTCCATCCCTGTGGTTCCTCCATTTCAGCTGGAACAGAACAGGGAAAACCCTTCTTTTCCCAGCCTGGACAATGTGCTCCACTGGGAAAACCCAACATCAGTCCCCAGTTTCCGTGGGGACTCCAGGATGTCACCACCCCATGGATGTGGTAGCTCCCAGGGGGTCAGACCTGGGCTCAGCCCCATCTGTGGCTGGAGCTGCCTGAGCTCAGAGCCTCTTGCAGCTCTGGGACTGCTGCCACAGGACCATGGGCTGGTTATTCCATCCCTAAATTCCTTGGAGAGCGGCATCCTGATCCCACTCGACCTCCAGGAATTCCCCAATTGGCCCATCAAACCTCCAGTGCTGGCAGCAAGTGCTGGGGAAGAGCATGAAATCTAAATTAAGTCGAGAGTCTCTTTCCAAAACAAATTCCTCCTTGAAGAACCAAGCCCAGACTTCATTACGACAACTCAATTATCCTCAAGGCTGAGCTCCAGAGACAAGAGCTCCCCACGAGTGCTTCGTGCTCCCGTCACAGCTTCCCCTCCATGCAAAGGGGAGGATCGGGAACAGCTGGAGCCTCCCCGGCACCGCCCGGAAAACAAATCACAGCAACAGAGGCAGAACTGGAGCTTCCCTGTGGCAGAGCCTGTCCCGGGCTGGGTTTCTGTGAGCTCCCTCCAGGGCCACCCTGTAGGGTGGAAAAGTGGAATTTGATCCCCGAAGTGCCCCCATCTCTCAGGAAGGGAAAGCAAACACGGACCACGAGAGCTGTGGATTCATTTTTAGGCCCGTGGGACTCTCTCTGCTGAAGGAACTGTTCAGGTTTAATATTTTTGGAGTCACGTTTCACTCCTGCTCCAGATGATGTCTTTGGAAATCAAATGACTCTGCGGGCTCTGCAGGAGCCGGGGCACCCTGGGCACCTCTCTGCATTCCCAGATTGTCCTGCTGGAGCCTCCCTGCCAACCCCATCCCAAAATCTCCACTTCCAAGAGATGGAAACTCTGAGCAGCGACTTCCAACCACCCCAAGTCCCACACTGAGATCCTCCTGCTCCAACCCCAGCTCCAGCCTCCAGCGTCCATCCCTCTTCAGAAGCACCAAGGAACAGTTTCTCCCTCCTCTCCTCCCTGACTTCCAGCTGCCATTGGCTCTGTTTCCATCCGAGCAGCAGCGTTTCATGGGCTGCTGGGGAGGTCACAAGACTTCGGGTTTTTTACAGAAATCCATCAAATCGCCCCAGGAAAAAAAAAAGCAACCAAAAAAAACCCCCCCAAATCCTGCATGAAATCTTCCTGTCTAGTATTTTCTAGAGTGAAGGAAGGAGGAAAAAAATAAAAATAAGAATTTACAGGTAATTTCCTTGTCAAAAGTTCCTGTCTGTAAATACAATCAAGATAAGAGTGACATGGCAAATAGCTCCTTTTCTCTCCTGAATGAATTATTCAATTCGCCACTGATCCCCTCTAACTGCTCCAGGATTGCCTTCTGCTTCCCTGATTTATTTTACTTTATTTAGTTCCGTAGAGAAGCGCTGCCAATAATCGAAAGGAATTCAGGCAATTTCAGGATTCAACAAATCCCTCCCGCAGCCCCGGCAGCTCAGCCCGACGCCGGCTCCCCCCCCGGATCCTTCCCTCCCTCCTCTCCAACGCTGCCACTGATCCAGGATTTCTTCTTCCCCAGGAGCAATCCCTGGAGTAACCCAGATTACCCTCCCCTTGGAATGGAGCTGGATTTTGGGAGAGGTTGCAGAGATCCTGCAGGGAGAGGGGTGTCCCATAAGCCTCCCTTCCCGTTCCCAAAGGATGGAGGAGATCCCGTCCAGCACCCGGGAATGGTGAGAACCCTGCTGAGCTGCCAGCTCTGCGTTGGGCGATCAGAGCTGTAGATTCTCCTCGGTCGCGTCCTTAATTGCTCCTCCTTGGATAGACCACAGCCCCCTTAGGGAGTGGGAATTCACCTCTCCGAACATCTGCAGGGAATTCTTTTTAGGACAGCCCCAAAATCCCGGCAACATCAATAAAGAGCAGCGCTGCAGCCGGCGTGGCAAGCAAGGAAATTGTATTAGTGCTGAAAAAAGCCTGCTCTGCAGCCACCCCAAAGCTAATAAAAATATGACTCGAGAACAGAACTGTTTCGGAGCCGCCAAATAATATCCAGAGGATGATTCAATTACAGGGCATTAGCGCCGGTCTGGCTGCGGAGCCCAAAGTTCCTCGGCGAGGTTTGGGAGCGAGGGGCAGGTGACGACTTCATAAACCCCCAACCCGCGGTGTGGGGACTCCAAAGAACACGAAAGGAGGAGCAGCAAAGCAGAAACCAGACAAATAAACCCCTCATTCGACTCACGAAACAAATCATGATGATTTTTGTTCTTTTTCCCCGGAGCAGGTTTCAGCCAGGGCAGCGTTTCTTTAGGTTATCGATTAGCAATTAGAGAGGTGTTTTAGCTGCTTCTCGGCTGTGTCCGATACTCCCTCCAGAATTTCAATTCCACAAGAGCTATTTCCACCCGGCAGTGGGGACCGGGAAAGCAGCACTGCCTGACCCCCTGCCCTCAGGCTTGCCAGAAAGCCTCGGGGAGGAGTGGGGAAGGCAGCACTCGGAAAAAGAAAAATAGTCTGGAAAGGAGAAGAAATAATCTCGGTTCAATCCAGCAGGAAGCTTCTCCCCATGGCTTTTGGGAAGGGAAGGATGCTCTCCAGCAGCTCCCTCCCTGAGGAGAGGGCTTGGGGTCACAGGGTGGTGTTGGACACGGGGCCAGGATGTGGGGACCTGCTGGGGCCTCTGTTACTGTCACCCACGGGGGGTGGCCCCACTAAATGCCACCACAATGTCCAACAGCTGTCACGGAGCAGCGCGAGGGGAGGCTCTGTGGGAAGCAGGCCAAGCTGGATGGGGCTTGGGGGACACCCTGGAGGATGTCCCTGCCCATGGCAGAATGGGCTTTAAGGTCCCTTCCAACCCCATCCAGTTGAGGATCCAGTGATTCCACGAGCGATGGAGACTCCCAGCGCCAGCCACAAACACCAGCACATTCCAGCCCAGAATCGATGCAGGAAAACCGCCAGAGCCTCCAAGGAAAGAGAGGCCAGACCCTTTCTTCAACAGCAATTTTCAAACCTTTTTATTTGGTGCCTTGTAAAAAGGGGAAAATAAAAGGAGGAGAAATAACAAACTGATTTCAGATAATTCACTGGGGCTCCGGGTGCATTGTAAATGTGTGCTCCAGCCAACCGGCAATTTGATGAATTTCACAGCCCGCTTTTGTGTCGCTGCTTGCCGAGCACCATCCTCCACTGAAATTGTGGCTGCCTTAATGTTCTCTTTAGCACATGGCATAATTGCCCCCTGCAATTTGTTGCCTGGGAAGGTTACCAGGAAAGAAAGGAAAGGGAGAGAAGGACAACTTTGTTGGTGGGGGAGCAAGGGAGAGGGGGAAGAGACGAAGCTGATGGCGTTTGAAACATGATTTATTCCAGGGCAAGGGATGCCATTGCAGGAAGGCACAGGGGCTTCCCAGAGCGGGCTGATGGGGATGGAGCTCCCACAGGGATGGGATCCGACCCAGAGACATCCCTGCTCACCCTGTGCCCGAGGGGCTGGCGGTGTGGAGCTGGAGGAGAAACGGCCGCACCAAAGAAGGAAGAAGAGAAGGGAAGGAGGAAATCCCGGCGGAAAGGCTGGAGCAGGGTGGGGAGGGGGCGGAAGGCGGGGGCGGCGCGGCGGCGGCAGCCAGTGTTTATTAATTTTCTGCTTGGCTGCGCTCGGTGCCACAGCTCCGAGATCATGGAGCCGCTCCACACTCTATTAAATAATTCAATCTGCAGAGAATCCAAGTGTGTAAGCGAACACTCTTATGCGTCTTAAAATTTAATTGCGGACCTAAACAAGATGAAGTGCAAGGAAGACATAAAAGATATGAAAATAGATGCTGCAGCTTTTGTTTCTCCGGCTGCTCCAGCCCTGCCCAGGAACCTCTCCCCATTTTTCACACGCTGCCGTTAAAGAGCCTGAGCCTCCTTCATCTGCTGCCCCCTCCCCTCTGCTATTTACAGCTGTGTTTGCAAGCAGCAGGCCTGCAAATCACTTCATATCCATTAGAGCAGCTCCATTCACCCTGCTGCCTCCTGCTCTGGCAGCCGTTCCCGTATAAATCCTCGTGTTCCAGGGTTTAGGGAATCAACTGGGAGCACTTGCTCCGGCCGCCCCTTTGCCCGCTGGAGCCCACGGCCTCCCCCTTCCCAGGCTGGAGAGCATTTCCTTGCTCCTGCAAATCCTCTCCTTCCTTTTTGGAGGGAGCAGTGCCCCTCCATGCTGAGAGCCCGTAAACCAGCCCCGCTGGAGGGTGCAGGACAGGCGTGACCCAGGGCCTTCCTGCACAGGTTGGGTGGAGGGATGAGAGCATCCCACGCCCTGTGCCACAGCCCAGAAAACCTGGGAAACCATGGGCAAGGGCTCAGATTTCCTTTGGAAAGAGGGGTGAGTTCGTCTCTTGAGACTGGGGGGTGAAGGAGAACCCATCACTTGCAGAGGCTCAAAACCTGAGGCCCCAAACCCCGGCAGAAACCCTGGTGAGCTCCTTCCCAAGCCAGCCTCACATCTGAGGTGCAAACAACTGAGAGCAGCCCTGGAGGTTCCGAGCCCAGCTGTGAGCATCAGAGGTTTACTCAGAACATCTGCAAGTGCACAAAACACCTGCTCCTGCCCCAAAAGCCACACGCCAAGCTCGGGGCTGGTCCCACAGCCCCAACAGCTGGTCCAGCACTGCTCCCACCTGCTGCCAGAGCAGCTCCCGCGGGGCTGGATCCCAGGGAATGGCTCAGTTCTCAGCCAGTGACCTGCAAAGACCCCAGGAGGGGGGGTTGGGGTGCAAACTCAGGGCTGAGTGTCTCCTCTGCTGCACAGCCCTGCTCAGAGCTGCAGCGGCAGCAGCGCTGTGCAAACCATCCCCACAAAAATCACTCACACAGAGCGGCTGCATTTCCCTCTCCATGCTGGCAGATCAATTACAGCCCTGGCTCGTGGCAGGAGCAGTGAGCTCAGCCCCTCCTGCACCCAAATTGGTGGAATTTTGGCTTTGTTATTACACCCAGGCTCGCAGGTGTATTAATGTAATTTCTTCTTGCAAAGGGCAACAAGTGAGACCTCAGGCTGCTTTGTCTTCATTTGCTCAGCTGCTGAGCATTTTAGGTTGTTCCAGGGGCTGGTGGGATGGGAACTGCCACAAAACCCTGCAAAGCTCCACAGCTTGAAACTCATCAGCTCCCCAGAAGAGATGGGGGGTTGCTGGGTGGGGGATGAGGAGCTGAGACAGCAAATCAATATCAATAATCAATAAAACACGCCAGCTTTGCTGCAGAACTCAGCAGGCCGAGGCACATTGGGACAGGGGACTGACAGCACCGGCTCCACATGGATGTCCCCAGTCCAAAATAATTGAGGGGGTCTCACCCAGCCCCCCACACTCCTCCCCGCCATCCCCCAGTGCCAGATCTGCTCCGACACTGACAGTGATTGACAGGGGCAGAGCAACAGGTGAATTAAACAGGCGCTGCTGCCGCCAGCAGTGGTGCTAAATGTCAGAAAAGATCAACCCTGGCGTTCCCAGCGTGGCTCTGCTCCCGCCGAGCGAGGTGATGGAGTGGAAATGCAGCCTGCAGAGAGGGGAGGGGAGCTCCGGAGGGTGCTGAGCACAGCTTGGGGCCTCGCCAGGAGCTGTGAGGTGGGAGCCATCAGTTTAGATCCATCAGGTCCAGGTCTGAGCCAACCCACGGGAGCAGGGATCATCTCCTCCCCCTGGACAGGAGGGACCTGCAGAGGCACCTCTGAGCTCTGCTTTCGCAGGTGCTGGGTGTCCTCACTTCCCAGGCTGGGAGTGGTTCAGGACAGCAGCGCAGGTGTGAGATCTAACCCTAACCCTAATCCTGACCCATCGGCTGTTCCAGATGGAATCCAAGACATCCCAGTGCAACCAGCCTCCCAGGACCTGCCTGCCTTGTACAGCACCAGGAGCCAGGTAAAAACTTCCTGCATTCCACAAAGGATGTGCCTCTTCCCAGCTCCCTCTCCTTCCTCACATAGCACATTCCCCGAGGACAACCCGAGAGAAAATAAAATCTGTATTCCAAGGACACCGGGCCTAAAATAATGTTGTTTTGCTGTAGTGCCACTTTAAATCTCGAGCAGTTGAAAAACCAATTTGTGCTTAGAAACATTCAATTTGTTTGCAGGTGTTTTCCTCTTAAGTGGCACCAGGTAATCGGGACTGGCAGGGGAGCCCCCGACAGGTGCCACAGGCCGGGGCACCAGCTGAGCCAGGGCCAGTGTGGGACGTTCCAGGAGAGTCCTGGGGCTGGAGCATTGGGAAATTAATTGGTCACATTAAACGAGTGGGGATAGAGAGGGGCTGAGCTGAGCATCCTCCAGCACGTGGTGTGTGGAGGGGAGACCCTGTTCCTGTGGATGTGGCGAGGGTGGAGAAGGACATGGGGGACAGAGAGGGACATGGGGACAGAGAAGGACACAGGGGACAGAGGGGGATGAGTTAGGGTTCAGCTCTTTGCCCACCTGAGCGTCAGGAGGTGAAAGCTGAAGGAGGGGAAAGGGGCAACGGTCCTGTCCTGCTGCAGGAGAGCTGCTGCCAAGGGCTGCCGTGGGATGGAGCTGCCAAAGCGTGGTCTGTCCACGAGATTTCCTCTTCCCAGCAGGAAGAGAGAGTGACTAACCCCAAACCCAAGCCATACATCAATTTAATCGATGTCCCCGACACCCGGCGCCCCCGTCCCTCACCTTGCAGCCGGTGCCCGGAGGTGTGAGGCTATTGATCCCCCGGATGCCCGTGTGATTGGAGTCCACAATCCAATGCCTGCCAAGTCCAGCCGAGCCCAAACCTCTCAAATCATGTTGACACGTTTAGGAGGTGCCGGGCGCTTCATCCTCCCCGGTCCGATATGTAATTATGTCCTTGTCACCGTGATGTAGGGGCTTGGCAGGGCAATAAAACCCCAGGGACCCCGCGGCCGAGAGCGGCCGCTCCGCGCCGCCGGCTGCTGCCAGTTCCTCGCTGTAGTTAGACTGCAGGAAATAGAGCTCAATAAAGCGGCGTGTGGATCACGGCAGAAAGTTCGTCTGGGAAAACAGGTGGGGGAGACGCCAGGGGCTGCTGCTGCCGCAGGCCCTCGCGGGGTTTGAGCGTTACTCACTTTCTCGCCTTCCTGCTGCCAGCCAGGGAAGGGGGGGGAGCAGGTGAGGGCTGGAAATGCAGCATCTAACCCTGCTCCTTTCATTCCAGCCTGATCCCACCGGACCCTCCAGAGACTGCCAAGCCCTCCCCTCTGCTTGTGGCATCCTGGAACCTGCTGGGGAACCGGTGCTTCCCAGCCTCTCTCTCTCCCCTGGGGGCTCCAGGGCAGCCCAGGCACGGTGGGCACAGCACGGTGCCCTCTCCTGCTGTCACAGCCTGTCGGGCTGGAAGGACATCAGTGGGTTTTAGCACGGCACAGCCAGATCCTCACCAGCCTCATGCTGGGCTGCAGCAGCAGCTGTGGCAAATTCCCTCTCTGATTCCCTAATCCCTTCAAAGCCCTCGAAGGCTGCTTGGGAAGTTCCCACCAGCGGGATGGGAGCTGGTGCTGGGAGCGGGGTGCTGGGAGGCAGCGGAGCTGCTCCTCTGGCTGATGTTCCCCCAAAGAGCACAAACAGTTCCCAGCAGCTCAATTCCTCCCCTCAGGGCTCGGCAAGCATAATTTTTCTTCACTAATATATCTTTTGCTTGATGAGCTGTCGATGGCAGGAGGATTTAATCTCCCATACCCTCGCTCTCTCCCAAATCCACTAAGGTGAAGGCACTTCATTACAGAACCACTCAGCTGTCCGCTCCTATCGATCACGCCTTGGCATGGGTGACCTTGGATCGATGAGCTGCCGATTATTTAGTGCCTGTTTGCCCACACCAAATGCCAGCAGCGCCAGTACCAGCACCTGCACCCAGCTCCAGGAAGGAGCCTGGCACAGCTCAGGAGCTCACAGGCAGGAGCAGGGACACACAATCAACTCATACACCAGGATTTGCCATCTGGGCACAATTTGTCTCTTCTTCAAGTGGATTCAGGCCTTGGGTTTGATGCTTCCAAGTTGCAGATCCGTGTCCTGCTCCCAGAGTCCATCCCGGGCAGCATTGCTCCGCTGCAGGGCAGTCCCACTCCCAGCTCCCTGGGCAATTCCCCACCACAGCTTTGCCTCCAGGAACCCAAGATTCCCATCAGAAAAAGGGCAGCGAGAGCCAGGACAGATCCAGTGATGAGAGAGGTCATCCCAGGGGAGTGACAGAGTCCCTCACTTTTCTCCGGGACCCAAACCTCTCCCTGTAACTCTCTGGTGATTCATCCACCTCCGCCACGTCCCCTGCAAGCAGTCACTGCCTTACTTTTTAATCAAATCCTTTGCTTCCCTTCCCTTCAGGAGCCAGAGCCATTTTTCTATTACATCCTGATTGATCAGGCCCTCGCCAGCCGCTGTCAGCACCGTCTTGGTGCTTCATTTCCCATCCCCACACAGCGGGCTGTGGGCTGAGCCCGCTCGCTCCGGCACCAGCAAACAGATTCATAAATGCACATAGTTAAGAAGAGGAGGCAGCGGGAAAATTGATCCTACTTTTGATTTGCTGCCCCCAGCTGCAAACCCCGCATCAAAGGGAGGGAGAAGCCAACGCTAACCCCAGAACAGGGGGGAAGAGGAGGAGGAGGACACGGAGGTGAGCCCAAAATGCTGCTCAGCGCCAGGAGAAAGAGACTCCATCCTTGTGCTGTGCAAAAAAAAAGCAAGAGGAGAGTCTCCAGGGCGGCAGCGCTCCTTCGTGCTAATGAGCTGTTTTCCACTGTAAGAAACCGGGAGAGCAAGCCCAGACTCTGCTAAACAAGGGCTGTGGCTACGCCAGGTCAGAGAGCAGCCATCCCCCGAAGAGAGCGCTGACAAGACGGTAAAAACACGGAATTAAACCTCTTTTCCCTCCTCCCTGCTCATCGCTTGGCAAATTGAACAGCTCCGATGTGTGCACTCGTGGCTGCAAAAGGCTCGGTGGTGCCTTGGGTGGCCTGGACACCCCTGGGATCACTCTGGGCTGGGAAGGGGCTTTGGGAGGGCGAGGTGTGCCTGTGTTCTGTGGGACAGCCCCAGGACAGGAGCCTGCCTGACCACTGCCAAAACCCCACACCAGGTGAAGACAGAGGCTGGACAAGTCCACCCTCACCGCTCTGTCACCAATCCCATCCCCTCTCCCAGCGCAAGCCAGGGACGGCTGGATCAGCCCCATCCCGCCTTTCCCGGCTGCTGGCGGATCCCTGCTGGCACGGAGCTGCCTTATCTGTGCTGGCACAGGAGCGCGGGCTGCCCTGCCATCAGCCACCACCGGATTACGGGGGTTTACCAGTTTATTAGGGGACAAAAGGCGCTCAGCAGAAGGGTTCTGAGACAGTGCGAGCGGCTGATAAGAGCCTGCCCGGCTCCTCGGACATCTCGGCCACGCCTGGCACACCACAGACAGCGGGACCCTGGCGCAGAACGGGCGCTCTGGGCACTGGGGGCTCTTAGGCTGCTCGGGGAAACCCAACAGCGCTGCCCGGATGGGCGGGGATGTGGGGGCGGCTGCCTGGAAGCACCGCCCGCTCCCCCTCCAGCGCTGGCAGCGGGACCAGGCTCCCAAACCGGGGCTGGGGTCTGCTCTCCCGGCTGCTCTGCCTGAGCCCTGGGTGCGACTCTGGGGTACGGAGCCCTCGGGGTCCTCAGGGGGCTGAAAGTGGCAAAAAAGAGCAAAAAACACGGAGTGGGTGAAGCACCAAGGCAATGCCCGTGGCAGCACCAGTGGAAAATCCCCAGGAGGTTTTCATTTTCCTTCCCAAGTTTCACCCAAGTCCATCACTTCTCCTCCGCCTCCTCTCCTTTTTTTTCCCCCCTCCTAGTCCTTTTAATTAACAGTGTAATGGAACTCAATCCATTCGCAATCTATTCTGGCAAGAAACCACCCTCCCCGGACTCCAAATGACCTGACTAACAGGGTTAGAGGCTATAAAAAGTGCCAGACAAAATTTTTAGCTCCCTCATCCTAATTATCTCCTCTGAGCACCACGACAGCGCCGTGACACAGCAGCACCGAGGCCCCCCCAGGCTGTGAGGGGGACACGCTCTGCCTGGGCACACTCCCTGCATTGCAAAGCTTCAAAAAGAAAAAACCATTTTTCCCTCAGGCTCCCATAACACACAGCCCAGGGCGACCAGTGGGAAACGGGGAAGGGTGGGGAGCGAGGGGCCGGCAAACTGGGCGAGCTGGTGTTTGGCACTCTGAGGGTGAGAGGGGAACGTGGATAAATAGGCTGGCAGCTAACGCAACTTAGAGACAGACAGGCACAGCAGGTAAATAATGATAATGATCTTCTAACGAGCTCGCATCTGCGCAGCACCTCGCCTCCAACTGAATCCCGAAATGCTTTACAAAAAATAAAATGATCCCAGCACGGTCCCGCAGCCCTTTCCTGGTTTGTTGCCAGCACTGAAGGGGAGTGCGGGGAACGCTGACTCCTCGCGGGGCTCAGCTGTGCCCGGCTCCGGGCCAGAGCACCCTCGGGACAATCCCACAAACGCACCAGGACCTTTTTGGAAAAGGCCCTCCTGCACGGCATCCTCGGATTTTTTTCCAGCCGATTACCTCCCAGCTCTGGGAACCACCATTTAGGAGCTCTTAGACTGGTTCTTTTGGGATGTGACCTAAAAATGAAAGTTTTGATCCAGCCCTTGGTTTCCTCCCGAGCTTGGAGCAGAAGCTTTCAACGCACCTGGTTTAGGGCAACCTCCAAATCCTGATCCACCTCCAGGTTAATCACCTCAGTAACCCGGAGCTGTTATCAGCTCTCTGCGGGCTGGAATGGGTGTGATTCCCCAAGCTGTGGGGGAATCCCGCCTCCACGAGCTTTGGAGTAAAAGGTGAGTGCTCAGGGCTCAGTTCCAGCCCGGCCCTGCTCTAATTTCCAACTCTATTTGTTCTATTGAGTGGTTATCAAGTTAAAAATGCAAGGACTATGGATTTCTTTCCAGTTTAAACATCTGAAAACAAATGTGCTAATGAGCAATCTGACCACTATAAAAATGATTACTGACGGCACTTCAAGGACCCAACTTTACTGCCTTCAAAAGCACCCAGAGCAGCAGAATGCAAGTGGCTGTCCCAGGGCCATCCATCCAGCCTTGGCCAGGGGGAACTTCCAGATGAATGCTTACAGGAGAATAAAACAGTCAGAGAGAAAGAAAGGAAAGCCAGGAATCAAATAATCTCTTGCCAAAGCTGCTCCAAGCCTCCTGCAACTGATTCATGCTTAAGAGGCCGGAGGATGAGATTTCCAGGTGCTCTGAATCTCTTCCACCAGTGCAGCTCAGCGTGGCAGAGAGCAACGCTCCGGGTGGGAAGGGACCCTCCTGGTCCAGGTGCAGCTTCACCTGGGGCTTTTCCTACCGGGAATTTCCAGGTACAGCCTCCCCGAGGGCTTTTTTCCTGCCAGGGATTTCCTCCTACACCCACCGAGGGGAAGGAGGAAAAGAGAAATTACAGAGCTACTGGGATCCAGGCTTCAGCTTCGAGGTATTGAACAAAGCCGTGCCCTTCCTCAGTGCCTGGTGACTGATGGTCCAGTTGGAGCTGCCCATCTGTTAGGACATAATCCTCACTGAAGGAACAAAGAGGGGCATTAAAAACCAAACCCTGCTCCATTTAAACACAGATTGGAGATTTATGGGCGTTTCAGCGGCCCCTTGTTCCTCTGGTGATTGCCCATTCCGGGCGCTCTTTGTTTTCACAAACAACCGCCCCTTCTCCCCGTGCCATCGCTTTAGAGCCAGGAAAAGGGACAGGTGCCAAAGACGAAGTTATTTAAGGCATCGTTTTATCATCCCCTGGAACGGACAGGAGGGACAGAGCCAGCCCAAGGCCACGATCCGAGCACAGGTGGGATCCTCTCCCACGCCCTGGCACGGCCGCTTCTGCCCTGGCACGAGTGGAGCTGGCTCCGGGCATAGCAGAGCGCTGCCATGGGGACTCCCATCCCATCCCATCCCATCCCATCCCATCCCATCCCCCTGAACAGGAGGACGCCCACGGGCTGGTGAGGAATGCAAAGGTTCCACAGGGGACACATCGGCCTCATCCCCCGGGCACCGCAGGGCAGCGGGCAGTGCCAGGTCCCTGCCGGGAGCAGGTCAGGGATGAGGCTGTGAGCGATGCAGGGGATGGCACCGGTGACTCAGCCACCCCCCAGCGCTGACAGCCAGGACGTGCCACCACAGCACTGCCACACGCACCGCTCAAAAGCTTTTCCTTCTAGGTGAGACTGAATGAGGCCAGGATTGCGGGAGGAGGAGGGGGAAGAGCCGGTCAGCTTCACCTCAGCTCCAAGGCGTGAGCAGGAGACTCCCACGCCGGCAGCTGGGCCAGAGCAGGCAGCTGGAAGCAGAGACACAGCTCAGGGTCACGTCCTGGCTTCGTCACCGATCTGCTGTCCCTTAGCTTCGCTCTCCTCCTGCGTTTGCCCTCCTTGTCCCTCCAGACTGCAGCATCTTCCACACCTGAGAATTCAGAGCCTCCCTGGCACGGACGGCTCCAGTCCGAGGAAGTCGAACCCCTGCAGTGGAATTGGTAACACAAAGAAAGAGGAAAATAAGGGGCAAGAACCTTCCCTAGGGTGGTTTCCTACCCATCCCTGAGAGCCATCAGCCTCACACAGAGGGGAACGGTCTCACTGCGGGTCTGCCCTGCACAGGCAGCCAGGAGCAGCCAGAATTCCCAATCCCAGGGAAGCAGCAGCGCACGGCAGCCCAGCCCGATTCAGAGGGCACGCCAGGATAGAGAACACACTCCTGCCTTCAGATGAATTGGAAGTGAACCACGGATTGCTAAAAGCATGTCAGGGGATGAAAGTGGCTCTGCTGCTGACTAATTGGTGCTCAGGAGCAGCCCAGCTTTGGGTGGCTTTGCCAGAGCCACCGTGGGCATCCTCGCCCTGGCAGTTCCAAGTCAGATTTGCTCTAAGCCCTCGTGCATTTGCAAGCCTGGCTGCTCCAGCCCCGCACTCCCGCTGGGAGCCGAGAGCCGAGGGCTGATCCCACAGGCTCTGAGCAGCCACCTGTCAGGTCCCCTGCCATGCAGAGAAAGTCGCTCCAGCTGCTCTGCCAGAGGCTCCCGAGGAGCCAACGCTTCTCCTGGCACCGACAGCCGGCTCAGCAGGGCCAGTGGGACCGGCAAACGGCAGCCACCAGCCCTGGCTGGCACAGGCACAGAGCCCACGCTGACAGAGCCAGAGGGGGCTGGGTTTAGAGTCACCTTGTCCCCAGGGGCTGAGACCGCAATCCCAAGGCTTTTCAAACGCTGGATAAACCCTGCCCTCACGGCCAGCACGCAGGGTAAGGGAAATGGAAGAGCAAGAGAGGTTAAAATCCCTCCCGAGGGTCCCTGCACTGGCTGGGACTTTGTCCTGCCGTTCTGCCCAGGGCTGATCTCATCTCTCCTCTCCTTAGAGACCTCTGCCAAGTCTGGAGCTTCCCACAAAAGGCTGGGATCGGGCGTGTCAGGGCAGTGCCCAGCACCTCCCAGCCCTGCACCAGTCCAAACTCCAGCCCTCTGCAGATGAGTTCTGCAGAGGAAGCACCGAGTGTGGCACGGAGCATCCCCCGCACGTCAGCAGAGCGCAGCCAGTACAGCCCTCCAAGGCTCTGCTCCAGCCTCGGGGAGGAGGGGAAACAACTGCTTCCCTCTCATAAAACACGGATTTTATTAGCTAGGAAAGTCAAATGGTTTTGCAGGAGGATGAACACCAGGGAAAGCTGCCCACATTGGCCAGATGTGAACTACGAGACGCAGAAGCACCTCCCAGGCAGATGCAGCTCATCCTCTGAGGTGCTGCTCTGCAGAACATCCTTCTGCTCATCCCAGCAGCTTCCTTCAGTTTAAATCACCCACTCTCCGTCCCAGAGGGGTGCCCAGGCTGTGTCCTTACACCTGGGAGAGAAACGAAATCCAGGCGACCCCGAGCAGTCACGACAACTCCTCGCTTCCTCCTGACTCTCCCGAGCACCGGTCCCTAACAACTTCCCCACCTCATCCCGCAGTGCCCCTGTCCCCTTCCCCCGCGCCCGGCTCGCCAGGCTCCCATCGATCGGGGATGAATCAGGCGGCTCGTGGCGACACGGATCGCCACTTTTCACAAGTACCGCTCGCAGATCACGCAAACACATCCTCCCAGCAGAACACTTCAGAGAGCCTTCGCAAGCAATTAACGTCGCCGGGCTCCCGCCGGGGAGTGGGGGACATTAAAGGGAACGAGCTCTGTGCAACCACACAAACTCCGATTAGTTTGTTGACACCGGCAGATCGGTGCTTTCCCCTCGCTCGTGAGACTGCTCCCACTCCCCAGGGAAGTCTCCTGGAGAAGGAGCTGGGTTTGCTCCACCCACAGAGTCCTTCTCGGGGTTCTTTCCACACTCCGGTTTTGCCAAACTGGGGCTGATCTTTGGTTCCCAGCCCTGCCCACCACCTCCAGGCCGTCCTCACAGCCCCTATCCACCCCAGGAGAGTAGGCAGGACAGTCCCCATCCCTGGCATTCAGAAAATCCGGCTGTGCTCCTGGAGCTCAGCAGGACTCCAGCTCCCGTTGATCCCACAGGGATCAGACACCCTCAAATTGCAACCGGGCAATTCGTCTGAGCAATTGATGGGAAGAGTTGAACGTTCATTCCCTCACACCCCGTTCACCAGTGCCCCAAAGCCCCAGGCCTTCCTTTCTTCCCCTAAATCCGCAGGTTTGTGCCCTTCCTCCGTTCCTGGAGAGGTGACCTGCGGGGAGCTGCTGCCCAGCGGGCACGGGGTGATCCTGCCAGTCCAAACACCAATAATTACAGCACATTTACACCCCGCAGCTTGCACTGAGCTGAACGAACTCATTTAAGTCAGCAACAACGGGTCAAGCCAACAGTAACTTGTCTCCATCAGGCCTCCGGAAGGGCCAGAGGAGCTGCGGGAGGGAGAAGCCCTTTTATCCTAATTAAAGCACAAGGTGGCAGAGCTCAGCTCCCACCTTTCCAACACCTTCCACTAAACTGCTTAATCACAGGCAAACGAGTTTCTGTAATTACAGCAGGAAGGGATTTATCTTGGGTCGCAGAGGTGGAGTAGCACGACCTGCAGAGAAAGGCGGTGTCAGCAAAGAGGCTGCCGGATGTGCAAGGGGTTCTGTGAGTCCCTAAATCCCTCCCTGATCCATTCCAGAGCCAGCAAACATCAGTTTCTGTATGCTCAGACTCCAGGGATTGGCTCTGTGTGCTGTTTGGCACCAAAGAACTTCTCCAGGAGGGAGCAGGAGCATCCCTGGGAAGGGAGGATCCGTGGCAGGTGGGCAGTTCCCTGCTCCATGCTCAGGGAGTTTTGCTCCTGGCTGAGCAATCCAAACCCAAATCTGTTTTTTCCTCTCAAGACAAATGAAGATGTTTTTTCCAAGCTGGAATGGGATTTGACCACTGGACTGATTTTTTTTCCTGCAGCCCTGTTCTGTCACAGCCTGAGAGAGCCACAAGGGCCATGGGGGCACTGAAAAGGGGCTCCTGCAGCAGCTCCCCCTCCTCTATATCCATCCCCTGCTTTTGCAAACAGCTGGAGAAAAGAATTCCTCAGCTTCACCAGGGCCTTCCCTCAGCAACCATGCTTAAGTCAATATTTATTCGCTGTATATGGCAACTTCAGTCGGGGACTCAGGAAAACAAACACTGCTGCACTCAGTGCCTGGGAAAGGCAGCGTTTGACTCAGCACCATCTCCAGCGACTTCCCAGGAAAGCTCTGGAGCTGGAGCTGCTCTTGGAATGCTCTGGAGCAGGTGCCGCTGCCACCAGCAGCCTGGGGACCTGCCTGAAGCCACCAAGAGCAACACAGTGTGTGTTCCTCTGCTCAGGACTGGCAATTTAACCGAGCAGGAGGGGCTGCAGCCCCAGCCCCGTCTGATCGATGCTGCACACATGCAAATAGGCACAACGGCCTCTCTCCGAAAGCTCAGCAGGATTTCTCCATCTCCACAGCCTCTCCAAGGAAAGCAGGGCACGGAATTAATTCACGACAGGCCGCCACAGAGTCCATTTCCAGGGCCCGGCTCAGCGTCCCTCAAAATCAAGAGGAAAATCATTTCCCTCAAGCTCTGGGTTAGGAATTAAGGGCACGCAAAGCACTCGGGACCCAGAGCAAACGCAAGGAAGGGGCTGAGCGCTCCAAGCGCTGCCTGTCCAAAGCTGCCTCGGGCAGTCCGGCTGCTCCCGGCCACCGGAGCCTCCCCTGCGCTCCCAAAGTCCTGCCTGGCAATAGCCTGGGAGCTGCAGATCTCATCTCGCTTCCAGAGCACGCTCCCACAGCAGCACACCGGCCTTTCCCGACTCCGTCCCCTTCTTTGCCCGCAGATTCTTCCCTTCCCACGGGACTTCCCACCCCTCCCGGCAGCTTTGCCTGAAGGGCTGAGCCGGGTCTTGGCTGCATCCCCGGGAATCCCTGTGCGTGGCAATCCATGGGCTCGGTGGGAAGCAGCTCCAGCCTTTGGATTAGACTGGCAAGAGCACTAATTAAAAAAAAAAAAAACAAACCAAACTACTAGACCAAAACTACAACAGCAACAACAAAAATCAGGAGCTTCTGTTACACCCAGAAGCAGCAGGTTCATGCACTTTTGGAAGCACTTCTGAAAGGCAGATTAGATCGATGCAGAGATGGAAAGCACAGGCAGCACACAGGCAGCAGTCCCTTGTTTTATTCCACACAGCCTCACATTAAAAAAAAAAAAAATTTAAAAATTCCCCTAAACCAAAAAAAAATTACAGTCGGGAAAGCAGAGCAGGAACAATGATTTCTTGATTTCCCATATTTTATTTTCCCCACCAGCGATTTCCAGATCAAACCCACTCGCTTTCCAAGGCCCAGCGGGGGCTTTTTGCCCCCCCAGCTCAAGCTGAGCTCTTTGACTTCACACCCGACCCAACGCGAGCCCCCCACCCCAGAGCTGCGATGGCTCCGTGCCCGAACCGGGCAGGGGGACTCCGGTTCCCTCCTCGGCGGCTGCAACAAAATAGAAACCAAAACCCAACCAATTTCATTTTTCTGGTCTGGGACAATGCCCCACGTCCCGTCTGGAGCCTGTCCTGAGGACCCCGGCAGCGACCCCGCACTCGATGCTTTCCCCACCCCATTCACCCCCTCCACGCTCACCGGTGCGGGACTCGGTGCGTTAATTAAAGGTTAATGAACGTGCTCAGAGCACAGACATCAGTGCCCTCTATTGGGACCAGTCAGAAGGGTCTGTGGGGGAGCACTGGGCGCCCTGCGTAGCTCCCAGCGAGGGCTGGGTGTGCCCTGGCGGGGGAAGCGCCGGTGGAGGCGGGAGAGGTGCAGTACCGGCTCGGATGAGTCCTCCCCGCACGGGCTCCTTCATCCCCCTCCCCCATCCCATCCCATTCCTGGCACTGCCTCCTCACAGGGCTCCCCCAGCCCCAACACTCCACATTCCAGGCTCTGGGATGGAAAGGTCCCTCATGGAGCACTGGGAGCACAGGGATGAGCCCGTCCCTCACCCCGAGCTGGGCTCCAGCCCCACCATCCGCCCGGCCGGGCACCTCCAGCGCTCCGAGCTGAATCGGCTGTGACAGCGCTCGGGAAAAGCAAATCCCCAGGGAAAGGGAAGGAAGGGGGAAGGTGGGCTTTACAATTTATAAAACCACTCTCAGTTTGACTGCATTAGCTTTGCCTTAGGCTCCAAAACACAACGAAAGCCAAGCAGCGAGGAGGGGAAAGAGGGATTGGGGGGAGAGGGGGAATGGCAACGAAGGAGAAAGCTGTAATTGCAATTGCTGGAATTCACTTTTAATGCTGGCTGCTGAATACAGTAAACACACTCTCAAGTCCAGGGAATAAGGATTGATTTTTCTCTTTTTTTGCAAGTGTTCCAGTGAAAAGCTTCAAATCAATCCTGTTCTGACAGACACTTTTTTGCCTCTTGGCCTCCAATTACTCACTCTCCACATCCACCCTTCCCAGATCTCACCTTCACCAGGCACACCTGATGCTGAAGGAGCACTGTTTGATCCAGAATCACACCCTACACTGCCAGGGGGGCCAGAGGGGCCCCCAGGGATGCAAAACCCCAGCACAAGAGGGGCTTTGCCTGCAAAACACAACTGGGGACAAGGGACAGCAGGAATGGAGAGGAGAGGAGAGGAGAGGAGAGGAGAGGAGAGGAGAGGAGAGGAGAGGAGAGGAGAGGAGAGGAGAGGAGAGGAGAGGAGAGGAGAGGAGAGGAGAGGAGAGGAGAGAGGAGGTGCATGGGGGTGTGGGGGTATTTTTCCCTTGTCACAGCTCCGTAACACCGCGGGTGGTGTTTTGAGGGCTCAGGCTGAAGCTCTGGGCTGGACACAGAACCCACAGGAACTTTTTGGTTGTTGTACTGAACCTTCAGCACCTGCTGCAGAAACACCAAGGACTCAATCCCAGTGGGAGTCCCCTCTCCCACCCGCCTCCCACACACCCCTCCAGCTCTCCAGGAGCCACAGGATTAGGTACCTCCCCAACGTTTCATTTTCCAGCTATGGCTGAGCCAAGGCAAAAGGCTGGATTTTCATCCCAAGGTATTTGCAGCTTCCTGGCGATGTTTGGTCCCTGCCAGGTTTCCCAGAGGCAGGAGCTAAGGGGGAAGAGCTCTGTGGGAGATCCCAGCGAGTCCCACCAGCTGCTCAGTCCCTGCAGGAGATCTTCAAAGCAAGGCAAAAAATGTCACTTAGCCAGGGAACAACTCCAGGTTCTTTTGTAGCCTCTGCAGGGGGACAGCATCAGACTGCAACCTGAGCGTGGCACTGGCTTTGATTGTCTCCTGTGACTGAGGTGGGAAGATGTCATCGGGGTTTTGATGCTTCCCAGGACTCTAGCCCCTGCATGGCAGCGTTTTATTCATCTGCTCCACGAACAGAGGGAGGAATATTGGCTGGAAAGTCTGGATTGTGGGATAGGCACTGCAGGCCCCGTTGTCACACAGAGAGGGAACAGAGTCTCCTATAAACTCAAGGTTTACTCAGTGGTCTCAGAGGTCTTTTTCAGCCTAATTGATTGCGTGATGATGAGGCAAAGCTGATTCTTTGTCAAGTTTTAATTCCAGGCGAGGCTTAAACAGCTTCTCCTCTGCTCCCGTGGCAGAGGGAAGCTCCAGCTGCCCGTGCTCATGGCACAATCCCACACTGTGCAGGCACGGTGGGACAGGGCTGTGCCAGGGAAATGCCACCCATGCAGGGGACAGAGCTGTCCTTACGGCCTGATCAAACACATCCTGCCAGAAAGCCACAGCTGACATTTCCTAGGACAAAACTTTCTCCAAAGCAGACACAGATGGAAGCAGACACTCACATCCCACAGCTCCTGCCACACGTGCTCTCCCTTTTCCTCCCTGTTTTCCCCACATGGATCAAGACCTCCTGGCACAGAGAATTTGCTCTCATTCCCAACACCCAGCACGAGGAAGAGTTACCGCTGCAGTGACATGACCTTCAGCTGCTCACAGCCCAGACATTTCCTTCTGACAGCTCCCACATTCACCCTCGAATTATATGTACTCTATACGACTGTTAAGAATAATCACAGTATTTGCAGTGGTGTGTTAGGCACCAAATTATGTATAGGCAAAGCGATTAGAGAGCAGAACAAAGCGGTTGTTCATGCAGCTAATGGCCAAAGTACCACTATTTTCCATCAAGACAATTTGCAGCCAGCGTAGCATCTTCTCACTCCCCAGCCAGGAGCAGCTTCGTGTGAAATCTTCAAAAACAACTCTGTTATCACAAGTCTCAACAGCAGAGCTCGGAGGGGGTTGTAACAGCCTTGATAGTCCTTAATTCTTCTCACCCCACCGCCTTTCCCTCCTGTCCCAAGTGCATTCCTCTGGGAGACGTGGCTGAGCGTTGCCGCAGCCAAGTTGTGTATCCAGCGCTTAATGGCATTAAAACTTCTGCTGACTCCCATCTTTAGATAAAAACCTGCTCTTTAGGTTTGTTTACTAAAAATCAAAATCAATAACTATCTCAGGTCACTGTCTTACAAGCCTTCACTCTCAGCCTCGCATCCAGATCCCTGTTTTCCAGGAAGATGCCAGAATATGCTCAAACCATGCACAAAATCTGTGTTTTCTACCTTTGCCAGAGTATTTTTGTGGGTAAAACCTTTGGGTTCAGGTCACCGCTGAGGTCCTCCCTCCTTTTTTCCATGGGTCTTGTCCAAAAAGCCAAGCACCTGCTTTCTAAAGCCTGCCCAAGTCTGAACAAGGAACCAGAAGGAATGAGTCCAAGGCTAGAAGGAACTCTCCTGTGCCAGGCCCTTGGAAATGAGATCCAACACAGTGATGACTCCATCAAACCGAGAAGGAGAATATTTTAATGGCAGATTGTCCCATGGGGGTAGGAAGGAAACACCAGAACTTCTAGGGAGATGAGGAATCTCAGGCTGGAGCTGATGAGAACCTGGGACCAAGGATGGAGAAGGTGCAGGAACTGCGGGGAAGGAAGTGATGAGGCTTTGGGAGCAGGAGAACAGGAATGCTGGTGCCCTTGGTAGCTCTGGCTCCAAGGTTGATGGAGCTGCCAGGAGGTACAGCATGTTCTCTCCTATTGATCTATCAATGTCTGCTCTCCAGAGGAGGGATTACTCACTTCTGATAACACAGCAAGGTTGCCTCTGATGAAAATCAATGGCTCTGACTACCCAGCCTTCATTTAATTACATCACGCTGTAAATCCAGCGGGAGCGGAGCAGGGACATTCTCCACCAGCACCTCTGCTCCATGTTCCTCTCCCCAGTTCTGCACAAGTATCTTCCCGAGGTTATCAAGATAAATGGCCTTGATGAGCGGAGTTTTGCTGTCTGTTCTGTGGCCAAGGAAAGGACACGGGGACTTCTCCGTCACCTTGGCCCACAGCTGGCAAAGCCAGCCAGCAAGAGAAGGACACCAGAGATGTGCAGGCACATTCCTGGCAATTAGCTTTGTGGGAAGGAGGATTGGATTAAGACTGAATGTGAGATCAGGCAGCTTTTTACAAGCTAAATAAGCAACAAGCAGTCTGAGAGAGATTTCTCCCCCTGTTTACAAGGCCAACCAAGGCCAGGTTAATTAATCTCTCTTTCCAGCTGCCCTCCTCACTAGGGCTTGTTCCTCACTTTGAGCAAAATACCCGAGACAGCTGCTCAGATCTCTCACATTGCAGGGTGATGAAAACAAAGGCACAGATGAAAATTGCTTTAGAGCTTAGCCTCTCGCAGACAACAAACGTGCCCGTGCTGTAATTAGGACTAGGCATGCAAAAAAAAAGAACCAGATCTTTGACTGGTGCTTAACCAAGGATAGTAAATAAAAATAACAACAATCCCTTCCCATACACACAGAGCACACACAGAGGCACAAAACCAGGCAGGCCTATTTTCCTGCAGCTCACAAAAGAGCGTGGTTCATCTCTCTTGATCCTCGCACAAAGGCAGATCCCAGCACAGGCTGTGGCTCTGTGCATGCTAAAACCCGGCAGCGACGCCCTATCAAAACAAGGCATTCAAACACACTCTGCTGCCCCTGGGGAGAGTTTATACCCGGCACAGACACGCAGCCAGCGGCGGTTCATGAATCGCTCAGAGCTGTTCAACTCCAGCAGCCAGGGCTGCAGTGCAGAACATCCTCTGAAGCTGTGGCACAGCCCCTGCCACGCTCCCAGCCAGCAGCTGGACATGCCAGCACTGCCATTGGGAGCTGCCCTGCCTCCTCCTCCCCCTCCTCCTCCTCCTCTTCCTCCTCCCCCAGACACGGTTTAAGGCAGTTGGTGGCAGAGATAAATTCTCCCGTGTTTGTTTCAATGAAAAAGTCCCAATGTTTTCTTTCCCTCGCCATTAACAGCACAATCAGAGCCGTGAGGCCTCAGCCAGCCCTCCCCACACAAACACCCTCCATCCTCAGCTCATCCCAGCTCCTTTCCCAGCACTTACGCAGAAAACAGAAGGCGAAAGCCCAGCAGGCACCAGCAGCAGACACTTCCACAGCCTTGCAGTTAAACCCAGGAGCTGTGGTGCTTTAACACAGCTGGCAAACATCTGTGTGCGAGTCTCCTGTCTGGGGAGAGCTGCAGGAAGCTAAAAACCCTGAGTTTACTGGGGTTTGGGTAATGGGGTTGATGGGCAGCAGGATCTATCTGGCTGTCCAGGAACCTCAGTCAGCACCAGGCTTTGCCCTGTCCCAGGAGAACATTTCTGCTCTCACCAACTCCACAGACAGCAGCCACAAAAGGCCAAAAAAACAGGCCAGAAAGTGCAAGAGCTCTCCTGGCTCGGCTGCCTGGCTGTAGGAGAGCCTGCAGGTCCAGCAGGGCTGGCTGAGCATCTCTCACAAGAGATGTCTCCCTTCCTCCTCTGTCAAGGTCTCCTCTCCAAGCATGTCCTCTCTGCCAGCTGGGCACGGCTCTGCAGCCAGGCTTGGAGCAGGAGGCAGGTGCCAAAGCCTTGAGTCACCAGGCTCAGAGCCCTGCCAGAACCTGGGGACACAGGGAAGGAGCAGCCTCCGTGTGTGCTCGCTGCTCCTCAGGATCCAGACGTCATCTCCAACCCACTTGCTGAAGGCTGACGCGTTCTGGGGAGGAATAAGACACCCTTAGGAAACAGCTCTTCCTCCTCAGCAAGGGTGTCCTGAAGGAATTGCCAAAAATATGTTTTTCTCAGGGTTTTTGTGAGGGCTCTCCTGGCAAAAGGACAGGCTGCAACCCCAGGGAAAGGGGCTGTGGAGCCAGGCAGTCATCCTACAAACACGGAGGCAAAACGCTGCCTGGTCAGGAGTGGTCAGCAGGTTTCGCTTGGAAGGATTATGGCAGAGATTCTCAAGTGAGGGCTCTCTAAGGAAAATGACAGGGCAGGGAAAAACACCCTTAATTTCTAGATTGTCTTATTTCTTAGCCCCGTTGCTATCAATTGCTTTGAGATACGGCCATGGATACCAGCAGACAACTTGCACTCCTTATCCCTGGCTGTGGAACAACCCTAGAACAGGGAAACTGCTCCTGGCCCAGTGACCTCGGAGGTGAACTCCACTTTCTCTGCTGTAAACAGAAAGACTGAGCTCGGTTACCAACAGCACATTCCCAAGATTCTTGCCTCAAATGTGGCTCAAATTGGCTAATGCATTAGGAGATTACTGGGGTGGAAAGGGCAGGGGAGATGGACGGTATGCAATCACAAGGGCCTCGTTTCTCCTGGAAGCTCTATTAATGGACAAGGAGCCCTTCGGCACAGAGATAAGCCCCAGGCAGAGGGTAGCAGTGAGGAAGACAGAAGGAAAGTGCCTTCTGGGATTGATCCTTCCTGTTCCACTGGCACCTTGTCCCAGGCCTTCCCTGCATCAGCATTCAAGGGGACAATTCCCTGTCACACACAGCAACAGCTGACCGGTAATTAATCCCAATGCCAACACTGCCCGAACCTCTCCCACTCCTTCCACGTTAATTTATTTAATTTATTGCTGTATCATTGCCAGACCCAGTTCTCTCCACACAACTGCAAAGGGGAAAGATCTGGAAGTTATCCCAGGGCCGTGTAAGACAAGAAATCACTTCCCACGTCCAGTCCTGAGGCTCGCTTTGATCATGTAAACACACACAAATCAATTGGCTGCAGGATGGATGCCAGAGGTGGGTGACAGGTATTCCAGGGACCCACAGTCATGGCTGCTGGAGCCTCTGCACCAGGAAGAACATCCCTTATCCTGGCTGACTTTGATGGAGGGATGCCAGCTGGCATCAGGGATGATTTATCCTTTGTCACACAGCTCCTCTGCAGAGCTCGACAGCAGCACTGGGAACACTCAGGCCCAGGAGCAAAGTCTCCTTAAGTGGGTTCAGCAGACCTGGGTCAGTTCTCAGCTTCAGGAGCCCCCGGCCTGGGATGGCATGGCCCAGAACGTGGCACAGCTCAGTCTGACTGGATTTAGTTCAGAGCTCCACACTCGCACCCTCTGCCGTGCCGTTTCCTTCCTCTGAGCTCTTCCAGCCAAGCTTGTTAAGCCTCATCACAAACTGTAAACCTCAAGCCCGAGTTCCACCACCGCCCCAAGCTCGTCACCCAAGCGTCGGGAGATTTCTGCATGACTCCAGCAAATCATTTAATCCCTGTACCTCATTTCCTCTGAGGGATCATTCCACCTCGGTTTCTCAATCTCTGGGATAAAGACCATCATCAGATTTAGGAACTGGGGGGGGGTGGGGGGGGGGGCCCGGGGCAGGCAGACGGGGTCCAGCCACGATGGAGATCCAAATGCTGTCCCTGCTCCCCTGAGGAGCCGCACCAGCTGAGGATTCATTCCCCAGTGACTTCTCCCTGAGCTCCAGCTCCCAAAGGCTGCTGACAGCACACGTGCTGCCGCGGCACGCGGAGCTGACCGAGCAGCTTATCGCCTTCTCCCCGGCTTATTACACCTCGGCAGCTTTGTATCTGGGAAAAAGGAACACTGGGAGCCCATCTCAGCGCCAGCTCTCGAGCAGGGCCCGAGCAGCTTTGAGAGCAGAGAGCTGAGATAAACACAGGCCCTGCTTTGTCAGGGGCTCTTTATCTCCCTGAGGGGTCTGTGCAGGCAGGGCAGGAGCGCACAGATATCTCACCAGGGCACTCAGGCTCTGTTCCGGCAGCTTTCCACAGGGAGAAGGTTTCTGTTCCCAGAAGAAAAGGCAGGTATCTGTCAATACCCTGAGTGGGGTCCCCAGCCCCTCCCCCAGGACGGACAGCACCCCAGTGGCTCAGCGTGCCAGCAGTCCAGGGCAGCAGAAGGATTTGGGGGGTGAACTTACATCCTCAGCTCGCAGGGAAGTGCAGACACAAGGGCAGACTCTTCTTCCCCTGGAGACCCCAAGGAAAAAATCCCTGTGGGGATCATGGAGGGGGGGCAAAGCTGGGGCACAGCAGTTTGGCCAGGGCTGCTGAGCAGAGGTGGCAGGAGCAGGAGCGGGTCCCTGTGCCCTGTGGGGTGCAAGGCCGGGCCATGGCAGCCACGCTGTGCTCGCTCGGGGGGAGGAGGCCGCAGCTCCCTCCTCACTCCCAAAGCAGCTCCGGTGCCAACTCCTTTCTCCACTACACAAAGACGTCAGCTCTTGGTGACACCGAAATTGCGGTTTAGGGGAGCCCTGTACCTGTCAGGAGACAAAGCCCTGACCCTGAGGTTGCCTCCAGAGCTCTGCAGATGGCTCAGGCACTGCTGGTATGGGGTTTGGAGGTGTGGGGAGGGAGAATCCTCCTCAGCCACCAGCAGCAACCAACGGCGCCGTGGTGGAAGCAGCGTGTGAAATGAATGGAAATGGAAATGGAAATGGCTCCACTCCTCCTCAAGGAGCCTCTGGCAAAAGGGCTGGGAGCTCACAGCCTCTCCTGCCTGCTCCGTGCCATGGCCTCCAGGAGGAGAGGAGAGGAGAGGAGAGGAGAGGAGAGGAGAGGAGAGGAGGAGTTGGGATGGCCCAGCCTCAGCCTCAGCACCATGTCCTGACCCACAGCTCTGAGGTTTTCCCAGGACACAGCTCACATCCCAAAGGAGAGGAAGATGAGAATGCAATGCCATGGCCAAGAGCCCTGCCTGGCCCTGCCACAAGAGCTGGAGAGGGAAAGGATTTAACCCAAGGTGGCCAAAGGCCTCAGATTTAACCCAGGCAGGCAGCAAAATTCAACCACGTTCAGTGCTCAGTGGGGTGAAGGCTCCAATCATCAGCTCAACTTTGGGCCAGGGAGCCTGGCTTCCCTCTTCTAGCTCAAACTCAGTGCAGACTTCACCTTTCCTCCTCTAGCATGGATCAATCCATGGAAATGAGCTCCAAGACACAGCACATTGTTGGAATACGCTCAGAGATGCGGTTTAAGGAAATCAACGGCATCCTGGAGCCCCAGGCAAGCTCCCTGCAGAGAAAACACCAAGGTGGTGTAAAGCAGCTTCTTCTTTTTATTTTGTACCCCCTCGGGCTGAGGGGAGCCGGGAGGTGAGGGCAGGTGGGTACCGTTCAGGGGGCACTGCCCCACGCTGGCATCACCACCACAGCCTCAGCCTGCAGGTGAGCCCCCTGCCCCGACAGCAGAGCACACAGAGGGAGTGTTTCTAATTAAAAAACCCTCTGAAAGCTGCTTCGGAAAGAAATAATTTAAAGAAAAAAAATAATTAGGGAAAAAAAAAAAAAAAACCCACCATATCTCAATTGCGAAGTTCCTGCTGGAGCCGTTTCATTTCCATTTTGCACCACAATAGGAGGAGAGCAAACAATGGCTGAGAGGAAGCAGCCTGATTGTGGGGAGGAGAAGTGCCACGCTCGTTTTTCATCAAACGTGGGTGAACCCGATTTAAAAAAATAGAAAAAAATAGAAATATATCAATTTGCTCACTTCATTATCTCCCCCCCTCCACCAAAAAAACATCCCCTCAGGAGAGCTCATTGCAGCTCCTTCCCAGCCTTGCTCGCCCACAGCCTCAGACCTGCTCAGGCTTCTTCTCTCCCTCCTTCCTCCCCAGACTGGGAGATGTGGGAAGGAAAGGGGCATTCCAGGGCCACCATCCCCAGTGCCACCAAAGGGCCACCTCTGTCAGGCTGGAGCTGGGGAGAAGCACTCGTCCCACCCAACAGCGGCGAAGAGGAGGGGAAGGAAGAAGATTCCGCCGGCATCACTTCCAGCAGGGCCGGGAGGGCCTCCCTTGCCAGCCGGGCGCCTGTTCAGGGTGACAGCTCCGGGTGACAGCGATCGGAGGGGATTCACCACCGCCGCTTCCAGCGTTCCCATGGCGACGGGCGCTCGGTGCAGCGTGTGAAACACTCCATTCGCTTATTGATTGAGCCGCCGTCAAATTCAATCACAAGTGAAAATGGATTTTTTAATGCGACTATTAGCTGCTTTTGAAAGGCAAATTGAGTTCAGTTATACCGAGTCAGCCATCAAAAAACAATTTGCCATCAGCCAGACGGGCCGGAGAGGAGCCCGGCCCGGAGCAGCGGCCGCGCGCCCGAGGATCGGGAGATCCGAGACGGGAACCGCGGGGAAATACGGCTTTTCCTCCTCCAAAATGCACTGCGTGAGGAAGGCGAGGCACAAGGCTGGGCTTTGAGGGGCTGGCATGGACACGGCTCCTTGTGGGATCCGTGGCTGGAAAGGAGCAGGGGGTTCAAGGAGCAGTTTTCATCAAAAACCCAAGCGGGGCTGCAGGACAAGCACGGTGGAGGCTGTCCCCAAATATTGGGGTGCACAGGGGGAGCCAAGCGAGAAGGACACACGACCCACGGTGCTGTGGTGAAGCCCAGGCAGTGCCACCCCCTCCCTGTGCCACCCCACAGCCACCACAACCCAACAGAGCTCATTTCCTTCCAGCCGCTGGAAAATAAGACTTTTCCCTCGCTGATTAGGGAAGAAGATTCTCATTACTGTGTTAAGTGAGGATCAATATCGCAGCCAAGTCTGAAATCAGCCCTGTCTGACGAGGTGCTGAGCGCACCAGTTTCCCCAGTTTGGGGTTGAGCAGCATCTCTGGGGAGCATCCATGGCTGGGTGGAGATGGAGGAAGGAGGTGGGACAGCACAGAGCAGTTTTTAACTGAACTTGAAGTTCAGACAAAACTCTGCCAGATGTGGGAGGACTTGCCTGTACGTACATGTTTATAAATAAAACCCTCTATGCATTTAAAAAGCCACATAAAAATAAATACATGTTCCCCCTACAGAACTCGAGGATTATAACGGAGCCCATTAATTATAAACCAAATATTTTTAGACTCCCTGAGAAGCCTCCAATAAATAAATAAAAATCCAGCTTCACTTTGGGCTGCCACCTTTCCTGATTCTCCTCTCAACCCCACAAGCAAACTCACAGGCCTTATTAAACACTTGCAGGAGCAGCCCCAGAATTTCTAGAGCAGCACAATCCAAAGATCTGCTTTCAAAGAGCCTCTGCTTCCCGCAAAGCTCCAGCCCAGGCTAATGAGAGCTTAACCACATGTTTGTGGCGGATGAAATAGTATCATTTTGCAATTATTATCATTCAAACATTATTTATTTAACCCGCAGCCACATTATATTGACTGCAGAATTGCTGTCATTTTTACTTTTGATGGCTCTCTTATTGAGCTGAGTGTGAGGAATTGTGTTCCGTGTTCCCAGTGTGGGGGAGGCTTTCCCTGCTCCCTGACCCTCTCCCCAGCCAGGTCCAAGTCTCTGCCCCAGAGCTGGTGGTGTTTGGTACCAGAATCCCCCAAAAATGGGCATTTTCCCATCTTTTCCTCTGCTTCACCTTCCCCCACTGGCCATATTTGGGGAATTAATCCATTCTGACCCCCCAACACAAAGCCCTGTGCACCAAAGAGTTACAGATGAGGACAGAAGGTGGATTTGGTGTCACCCCTGTACCCTCCCAGCAGCTCTGAAAGCTCCTTTGTCAGAGCTGGAGAGGGGAGGCAGCAGCTGAGGAGCTCCGTGCACCCCAGGAAGTCCAAATGTGGAGATAACAGACAGCCTTGGGCTGAAAACCCTTCTCCAAGGAAGCAGCAGGATGAGTCCCAGCCAGCAGCCCTGGGGTTTGCAGCAACACAAACACCAAGGGGTGCACGACTCAGGATCTGAATGTCAGCAGGCTAAAAAAAAAGCCTGCCCTCCCTCTGTCTCCTGGCCCTGGTTCTTCTCCCACACGTCACTCTCCCGAAGCCTTGCAAGATGTATTCACACAACAGGAAATCCAACATTCCCCTTCGCCTTCTTCTTTCTTTCTCTCCTTTAATTTTCCCCAAATGTAAATGAGGAAGTCATCTCTCCTCTGGGGATGAAACATCTGCCTGGAGAAGCTTGCAGTGCAATGCAACATATTTTGATCACTGCTCCATCTAATTACAGAGAAGAGAAGAGAAAAGCCACAAAGCAGGGTTTGGGACTGTTTTTTTCCCCAAAACACAAGGCATCTGAAAAATAATAGAAAAACAGCAGCACTGACAATCAGAGCAGAGGCAGCTTCCCCATCAGCCTTGAAAAACAGCACTGGAATACGGAACCTGCTTGGAAGGAGAGGGATTGCAGGGTGAGATAGGGAAAGACTAATTGCTCGTGCCAAGGACACGTGGGAATGCAATTGGAATCTCAGTATCCTCAAAGCCGGAGGCTGCTCCAGCCAGGCCAGAGTGATCCGGCTGCACATCCATCCCTTGGGGCTCACCAGGGTCGCGTTCTCGCAGCTCCCTCACACCCACTCCAGAGCACAGGGGAAGGAGGGATGTGGGGGGAAGAGCCTTGAAGAGCAACCCACGGTCACAAGTTTCAAGACCCACCAAACCCTTGGTGTTCAGGAGCCAAGATGCAGAAGGAGCAAAGGCTGGAGCTCCAAACTGGGATGCACTGGCTCACCCCAGACAGGGACAGCAATTCTGCTCCAGAAGCAATTCCAGGCTCTTCCAGAGAAGCTCTGGAGACGCTCAGACCCAGCTCCCACCTGGCACCTGCAGGGGCAGAGCCCTCGCATTGGCCTCGGCTCCTGAAGTGACAACGGGAGAGGCCTCAAAGGCACAGCAGGCAGCACCACCCACACCCCTCGGCGTTCCAGAGGGGCTGATTGCTTCCCTTGTTTATCTCTGAAAAAATTCACCGTGAAGCGCTGGTGGGGCGCAGCCTCCAGCCGCTCGAGGATGTTGCTCGCTGCGGGTGACGGAGCTTTTAGGAGTTCCAAATAAAGCCCTAATCATAATCGTTGCTGTTTCCCTGTCTTGCTCTTCAAGCTCAAAGGGAGTCCATGGCTAAGCAGCAACAAACAGCACCTCTAACGAGACCTTGCATGGCAAGGAACCAAGCCCAGCACCAGGGGAGCCTGTTCAGCAGCCTTGCTGGAGGAGCACTGACAGGTTGTTTACAGCAGCTTTCAGAAAGGCAGTGCAAAATAAACAGGAGGCTACCTGCCTTCCACCCTTCTCCCACCCGGATTTCCAAGGGAAAACTTGATTTCCCTCCTAAATGTTTCAAGTTTCCAGAGGAGGAAAACAAAACGCTGCCTGTGATGAATGGAGGTTGGCAGCTGGTGGGGACAGGTATGGCACTTCAAGCCATGGGAAACCGGCCCGAAACATTCAGGCACCGCAAGGAAACAAAAAAGCTGATGGGAAGGATGCCCACAGACAGGCAGGGGGGTCCCAAGCCCCCGTTTTTCTTCACAGAGATTTGTCAGCAGCGTTCTGCTGGCAAGCAGGCCCCCGTCCATCCTGCCAGGCAGCTCTCTTCCAAAACAATTGCTCCGAGGATCGTCCTCGCCGTTTATTATCCTGCCTGAGCGTGAAGACACACAAGTGAGCAGCAGGTGCCTGTCTGGAGCCAATGGCGCGTAATGGTTTAATCCAAGTCCATCTGCACGTGGAGAATGGGCTGGAAGAGCTGGAGCCTACCGAGCTCATCACTGCCACCAGGAAAGCAAATGGATCCACTTCAAAATTGTGCCTGCCACAGACAGCCCGAGCTGCTCCTGAAAGGTCACATCCCTCCTCAGTGCGGGTTTAATCCAAGTCTTGTCTGTCAAGGAGAGAGAAAAACACAGCCCTGGGGCTGTCCAAGATGGAATTAGTCCTCCAAATCCTCCCCTGCGGGCACAGGCACGTGGGCATGGAGGGAGCGCGTTGTCACCTTGGCGGAGCGGTGTGTGCTCCCTCCTCGAGTGCAGCTGGTGCTGACAAGGTCAGAAGCAAGAAGAAAGCTAACGGGAGGCAGAGAGTCGGAAGATTAGTCACCATCCCGAGACCCGCGTTTCCTGGGAAATAAAGCAGCTGACAAGGGGTGGAGGACATGAGAGACGCAGGACGGTGTGGGATTCCAGGCTGGAATTCAGCCCCTGGCTCTGCCCCAAATCCACACAGCCTCTGCTTCCCTCTCTGCACGTCCTGATTCTCCTCGTGCTCCCCAGCTCCTCTCAGGACACTGGGAGCTCTCTGGCGTTTGCCGAGGGCAAGTTCTTCCAAGCACAACCAAAATCCCCAAATCCCCCCAGGGTCAAAGGGAACAACTGGCCCTAACCCCTCCCAGGACAGGCAGACAGAGAGGGGCCCGTCCCCAGCTATTTCTGCCGTCTCCCAGGACACGGGAGTGTTCCCAAGCGGATGTGTCAGTCTGTTTGGAGCATCAATGTTTGCCTAAGCAAATAGCTCGGAAAGCTCCACAAATAGCAGGAGGGTTGGTTAATTGGGAAGAAGGCAGAGAACCAGAGAGCAAAACACACGCAGGCAGCACCAAAGGCGGGGAAGAGCACGGCTGAGGGGATCTGGCCACCCCAAGGGCACGTTTGCCCTCCGTACATTGTTTTCTCCGGCCCGGCACCACTGTCAACAACACTTTCCGCATATGCAAATAGGACCATACTCCCGCAATTACACGGCAATCAGAGGCAAATTACATTCTTGCTGTTTACTTTCAGTGTCCTTAATTAATCCGGTTATTAGACGATTAATGAAGCTTGTTTGGTGAAAAACTCATAGCATTTACAGCTCGAGCTCACGCGTGCAGCCGGCTGGCATCTGGCTCCGCATCGGCACGTGCGGCTGGAGGCAGCGCGGCCAGCGCCGGTCGCCAAGGCCAGCAGAGCGGGGCGACACCGGCCCCGCAGGGCTCGGAGTGGGGGCTCAGGGCTCGGCTTTTCCAGCCGTGCCTCCGCTCCAGGAGCCCAGTCCTGCAGCTCCAGCCAAGCGCCAGCTCCCAGCTCTGTCTGGAGACACAGCCCCCGCCTCCCTGCTCCTCTCCAAAGGCAGCAGGACCCACACCGGCAGCTCCCACCGCTCTGGAAGCTGCTGGAGAAGGTTCCCAGCCCCGTGCGGCCGCTGGCCCCCGTCATCCCTCTCCTCAGCCGGCTCCCAAGGCACCCTGCCCTCCCCAAAGGTCACCCCAGCTCGTGTTTGGTTAAGCTGCCGATAATGAAGTGGCATGTTCATCTAATGATCAAATTGCTGCACCACGAGCATGAAAGGCTGAGGAGAACTAATTAAGAAGCTCATTTGCATACTCCAGCGTTTCCGGTGCACGTATGGGGTTCCCATAGCAACCGGTACAAAAGCTGGTGATGGTGTGTGGGTTTTAGTGGGTTTTAAGTGCTGTTCCTTCCCTTTGTCATCCCCTGCAGATCACAAAGGCTCTGCGAGGAAGGTGCGCTGACACCGGGCTGGGGAGGGGCATTTCTGCCCAGCAAAGCGGGGGGACAAACGAGCTGCGAGCGTAGCAGGGGCTGAGCCCGCTCCCAGAGCCACCAGCTCAGGTATCTGAGAGGGGAGCAGGGATCTGGGGGCTGAGGACGCTCTTGAACAGAAATCCCTGGCCTGATCCTGCTCTATCCAAAACTCTCCTGAGTCGCTTTGGCCTCAGCTCCAGAGGGAAGTTTTGCAGGAGACTGCACCAAAACCCGCAGCATCCCTGAGCCCTGGGGAGGAACCGGCTGCGGGGAGCTCAGGGTAACGCCTGCAGCACCCGGGACACGGGGACACTGTGGGATGGGACCCTAAATGCTGCAGCCCAGTGTGGGAAGAAGGAAAGCAGGAGCAGCCAGGTGAGGGAGTCAGCTCCAGTCCCAGCAGGTTCCCCGCAGTGCGGCGCAGTCCAGCCCCGGCTCTTTCCATCATGTCACTTCTCCTAAGCACCAAGATTTCTTTTCTGCTTTGTATTTCTGGCAAGAAACCTTTGCATTTAGATAAGGAATAAAGCCTGGAATCAGATCTGAACTCTGCAGCAGAGATCAACATTTTAATGAATTAAATATATTCCAAACTAAATGTAACCTCTTAGCGCTCACATTTTTGAGTGAGACTAACTTAAAGAAAAAGCCAGCAATCCAACTCATTTCAGCTCTCCCTGGCTGTGAACTGGCCACAGGCCAATCAATTATCTTGAATTTATTCGTTATTCAACTTCCCTCCAACAGCCATTTTCCAGGCTGTGAATTGCAGGTGAGCGGCTCCTCCGGCCGCGGCTGCGCTCTCATTCCAGACCAGTTTGCAGGCACTGGTTTCACTGGGCTGCCCAGCAGCCTGGCCCGGGGCCACCAGCGAGGCAGGACACTCCGGCTGGCACGTTCAGCGGCAGACAGCGCCGGGGGGGCTGGAGGGACAGGGGCTGTTTGACATCCAGCAGCAGCGTTTACAGATGCAAACAGAGCCCGAGCATCCCCCGAGGGCTGCGCAGCGCTGTCAGGCCTGGGAAAAGAATTTAATTCCTCCCTGTTAATTCGAGGCTGCGCAGGGAGGGCAGAGCTGCTCCGGCAAGGCGCGTTTGGTCGCAGGGAGCAGATGCTGCGGCTGAAGGAAGCCCTGAATGCCCACAGAGCCGGGAAGGGGAGTTCTGGGAGTGCGGAGGGCAGGGGTGAGATCTCGGCTGTGCTGCCCCAGGCTCAGCCCACCCCAATTCCAGAGCCTGGCGCCTGGGGGGCAGATGAGGGAGGAGAACGATGCCAAGGACCAGCAGCGAGGCAGGAGAGGAAGCCCAGCTGGTCCTTCCTGCAGCCCCCACCACGGTCAGGAGCCCCAGAGCTCTCGCCCCTCCACTTCAAACACCTCACCTCGCTATTTCCCACTCAAACCAGGAGCTCTTCCTCTGTCCCCAGCCTACCCAGCATCCTGGAATGAGCTCCAAACCCGTCAAGCTGGAAGAAGTCCCCTTGCCCGTCCAAAGATTTCTCCTCCCCTAACATTGTTTTCATTTCCCCCTCCCCCCCGTTTTTTATTCTCAATAAAAACATAATTACAGGCTTTTAAAAAAAGCAAATTATAGTGACATACTTTAATTATCTCCAAGCAATGGAGGACTAAATTACACAGTCAGGGAATCGGAGGTTACCTAAAAATAAAAGCAAGAAGCTTCATTAAATGCTAATTGCAGCTTTCACCACTGAAGTGAGATTTCAACACAGACCACCACTGACTCACTGGGCCCTACAAGAGAACATTGGGGCTGGGGAGAGACCCTGAGGTACACAACTGGTGCCTCCATCCTGGCTCCAGCCACAGGGATTGCTCCAACGGGAGCTCCAAAGGCCCCGCTCTGCTGCTGGACCTTCCCCAGCCACAGGGTTGGGTGCTTCCACCTCCCTCCAGGGCACCCACTGTCCCCTCAGTCCCACTCAGAGGCACTGCCCACCTTCCCAGCAGCTCTGAGGGGCTCAGCACAGCTCCTCCAGTGCTTTGGAGCAGAGGAATGAGCTCCAGTCTTTCCCAGAGCTGCTCCTGCACCAGGAATGGAACCACAGCATCCACCTCACCTTTGCTGCCCTCTGCTCTGAACCCGAGTCCCACCTTGCTGCGAGCACCACTCGGCTCTCCTGGGGTGCAAATGGGTTCTTGGGGCTCTCCTTGTGGGCAAGGAGCTGAATGGAGCTTTGTCCTCCTGTCCTGTCCAAACCAAGCTCTGCTCCAGCCCTGTTCTCCCCATCCCCTTCCTCCAGATTTCCTCCCTGAGGAGCTGCAACAGGAGATCTCCAGGCCCAGGGGGGCCAGGGAGCTGATTTTCCCCAAGACAAGAGAAGGGAGGCACGAGGTGGCAGGCAGGCTGGAAAATTTGCAGGGAAATTATCTTGTTTTTCCGTTTCCCATCGAGTTGGACTAATTATGCCACCAAAGTCTGTAATTTGCCTCTCAGAGAAGAGAGTTAATGACTGGTTCCAGGCTGCTGCTGCTCCAGGCGGGGGCACAGCTCCCGCTCCAGCCCCCAGCTGTGCCCTGGGACCCCAAAAGTTCCCACTTGTCCCTGGAGAAGGGAGCTCAGGAGAAGAGCTGGCGATTGGGAACAGCAGCCAAGGACAACAGAAAGTTCCAGGAGGCAGGAAGATACGAGCAGGGAATGGAGGCAGCTGGCATCAGCCCAGGTTTTTTTCCTCACCACTTCTCAAAGTCCCAGAAAAAGTGAAAAATCTGCAGGTCAAGCACTCGGGGAACTCAGGCAATTATCGTTGTTTAAATTCAACAGCCCTTCACAGAAATAAGAGGAAAATCGGACAAGTGCTTTTAAAGCTCTGAGGGAGACAAGGAGGGGAAACGATGGCACCAATTTCTGGACAGGCACCTCATTTAAAAAAAGAAATATACACAAAATACCCAAAATTAGGAATGTGATATCCAGGAATCAGAATCTACTCTGCTCTTCTCCCCAGCCACAGGCAGAGCTGCCCTCAAAAATATTGCACAAAGCAGAAAAGCAGAATCTGGATCCTCATAGGTCCCATGAACTCCCTGCTGCAGCATCCACAGCAGAACCTGGCTCGATCCCCATCCATCTCACTGGCTTACAGACTGCTCCCTTTTAATTAGCTCCCGTAATCAAAGAGGGGTTGAGAATTAAACAGCGCTGTATCATGGATAAAATTAACGAGCTGTGTTGGGAGGTCACTGCATCCACCACTGGAACGGGCTGAGAGGGACAGGGGTCCTTCGGCAGCTCAGGTTTGGGGTGACAAAAACGGGGCATCTCTGGAGGGCTTAGAACACCTCCCTCACAGGCACGGCGAGGGGAGGCAGGTGGAGGCTGTAATTAAGTCAGAATCAGCCTTTCCAGTCATTATCAGGCAGAATTCGGGGTGAAAGCTGCTTGTGACACCATCAGAGCAGAATCCCCGAGCCAGAAGCAGCACCAGAGACATCAACTCGGGTTTTCTCGGAGCCCTCTGAACCAGGCAGTGCCTCACATCCGATCCGACAGTGATGGATGCTCTGGGAACAGAGCAGTTTTTTCTCCTGAGAAGCTCTTTTGACGAGTATGATCTTATCAAAGTTCCGAGCTTTTCATTACGCTGCTTTTTCCTCCTTTTTTAACTCCTGCCTTCAAGCCAGGCTCTGTCCTCCGTGCACAGGCAGGAGTGGCTGCGTTTCCCTCCGGCACCAACGCCTGGCTGCAGCTCCTGTGGGGCTCAGGGCACCCAGGTGCCCCCCACACAGCCCAGGGTGAGAGCAGAGCTGTGATAAGCACACAAACAGGTCTAGAAATGTGCAAAATATCGGGGTGGCATCACACAGGCTCAGAGAGGCACTTTTGGGTTGGGGGGAACAGGCACAAAAGGGACGGGGAGCCAGCCCAGCACCCCCTCCCAGGCCAGGTCACCACTTTCACTTACCCAGAAGCTGGAGGCACCCAGCACCTCTCTCCGCCTCCTTTCCCCCTCTCCCAAAAAAGAGGCAAGTCTGGACCCTCCTCTCCTGATCCAGCAGCCAACAAGCACAGCCAGCCCCATTCCAAGAGGGAAACGCTTGGAATGCCCAGTCCAGAGACTGAAACAGCAGCAGCCAATGCACCAAACTGCCCCAAAAAGGCACAGCCCAGACTCTGGGAACAACCACGTCCCTCACACACAGGGCTGAGCCATCCCAAGGACAGGCTGGAGCCAGGAAGAGGAGCCCTCCCCGCAGGGTGGGCAGAGCTGCTTTCATTAGTCCTCGTTAACTCAGGGTCCCTTAGGTTGGAAAAGCCCTCTGAGATCCTCCAGTCCACCCTTAACCCAACAATGCCAAGGCCACCGTGTCCCCAGGTGCCACATCTGCACACTTTTTAAATTAATCCCTCCAGGGATGGGGACTCCAGCACTTCCCTGGGCAGCCCGAAGGCTCGGGAAGCCCTGGGAAATCTCCTCCCCTCTGCTCCATCCCTGCAGCCTCTGCCCACAGCTCGGGGAAGAGAAAACGAGGAGGAATCAGCCCTTTCCACCCCAAACCTGCCCCAGTGCCCCGTGCCAGGGACACGCCGAGCTCCCCTCTCCCTGTCCCATCCCATCTCACACAATTTGAGCTGCCTGGGATCTCCAGGAATGCCTGGAATGGAAGGACACCAAGCCCCGAGCTCTCCCAGAGAGTTTGGCCACCCAAAACCTTCCTTGCCACCTCCTGAATCCAAGTCACCAAGAGACAGCAAACGCCGAGTGCAAAACCAGGGTCTTTTATTAGAAATCTCCTCGTATAAAAATGATCATGCTCTACACAGTCATCGAATAATTCATAAACATCCAGGCACTGAACTTTGTTTTTTTGTGTGTTTTTGTTTTTTGACTGGTCAGTACATAAAGCAGACATATTTCAATCCAAATGGTCATCACATACATTAAGGAACCACCTATAGAAATCAGCACTTTGAACACAGTCTAGGTTTTATTTTATTTTATTTTGCTGTCTGGTTTGTGGTTTTTTTAATGTAAATTTTAAGTATTTTTATTTCTTTTTCCTTTTTGCAACATATAGAATTTGGTAGGATATGGGGTAGAGAGTGAAGAGGGACGGAGGAAGACAGGAACAGAAGAAAACGGAGGATTAAAAAAATTAAAAAGAGAAAACAGAAGGTTCTGCACAACCACAAACAATCTCACAAATTCCAGAAAAGGGAAAATGTTGGGGCTCTTATTTTTTTTTTTCTTTGCCAAAATACAGGAAAAAAAACCCCCAAAGACTTGCTGAAGTCCGTCCCCTCTTGCCCGTGCTCCGTCCCCGCGCTCCGCTGTCCCTCTGTGGGAGCCATGCATCGCCACCGTGGGCGCTGGAAGAGTTTTACTGTTTCTTTATGGATTTTTTGCTGCTGTTGATGGCGTTTTTCCCCCGGGAGATCTGCCCAGTAGCCCCTGCAGGAGCGCATCCCCCGGCTGCCACCTCCCTGTCCTGTGCCGCTGTCCCTGCGAGGAGCTCGGCTCCCTCCCGGTCCCTCTGCTCCTGGAGCTAAATGGCGTGGTTGCTGTAGCTGACGTAGGTCTGCTTGGTGGCCAGTGCTGGAAGGAGACACAGAGCTCACGTGGATCATCAGCAGAGGCCACCTTCCCCCCCTGGCTCCTGTCCCACCCCCCTGACCTGCCCAGGAGGTGCCAGCAGGGATGTGACGGGGTTTGCTCGTGGATCTGGACAGCGCTGGCACATGGGATCCCTCCCTGAGCTGTGGCAGAGGGGCTGAGCCCCACAGCAGCTGTGGGGGCTCTCTAAGGATGGTTCATCCCAAAGAGAGCCCCCAGGACATGCCATGAGACCCCGGGATGGGAATGGGGTCTCAGCCTCCCACCCACTTCCCTCAGCAACCTCCCACAGACAGGCCCACGGGTGCTGCCCTTTCCCAAAGCTCAGCTTGTCCCAGCCAGCCCTCCCAGAGCACGATTTGGGGTCCCAGCTGGGCGTCCCACACCCCTGGCCACCTCTCCACGGCAGCTGGGAGCGGACCAGCAGGGCACAAAACTAACCAGCCTGCCTGCCCCCTCATCCAGGGGGTGCCACAGGGACACAACCCTGCTGCCATCCCCCAGCTTCCCCAGCCCTCCGACACACCAGGAGAGGAGGCAGCGATGGCTCCAAAGCCACCACACGTCCCAGAGTGGCACTGGGGGGGCACAGCCAAAGCCACAGAGCCATGAACCCTCCGACTCCCTGCAGAGCTGTGCCGCTGCCCTCGGTGGGGACAATGCTCTGCTGAGACCCCCACGAGGTCCCCAGGCACCACAGGGTCAGCAGGCACAGGGACACCCTTCGGCCAAGGGCACAGGCAAGTGCTGGCACAGATGGCACAGCTTGGGACACCCTGAGCAGCACAAACGTGTCCCCACGGAGCCCTTGCTGCAGGTTTCCAACTGGTGTTCCCAGATAACAATTAGATAGAGCAGAAGGAATTGGAGCTGACAGAGCTATTTGTTAGCTGCGATGTTTTCGTAGCTGATCTGCCCGTATCAAAGCCCTGTGAATTATTTATTCTGTTGTTTATTTAAGGATACGTGACCCGGCAGTGACAGAGTGAAAAATGTCCCCTCGGTGCTGCACTGACGTTCCCCTGCGCCTCCCGCCCCCGGCGCTGCTGCTGTGCCCGTTCCCTGCCTAGGCACAACGGGAGCTGCCAGCCCTGCTCACTCCGAGCTCCCCCAGCCCCGTGGGACACTCTGGAGTCAGGGATGTGCAGATGGAGCTCAGCTCTCCCCGTTTCCGGCATTTACGATCCTCAGAGGACCCCACTGCGAGCTCCTGCGGGAGCCACCTCACCTTGCGTTTCCAGGTTTTCGCAGAGCTCCGACTTGGCCTCTCCGTTGGGGCGGAACCCTCCCTTCTGAGAGAACTTGTTGGACATGGTGGCTGCTGTCACCACCGCCTTGAGGCTCCGCTTGCGCTTGGGGACGTTCTGCTCCGGGTGGAAGAGGATGATGTACACCTTGGGCATGTAGAGCATGCCCAGGGACACCGAGGCACTCAGACTCACCGAGATGGTGAGCGTCGTGGTCTGGATGTACATCTGCAAGACACAAGGCCACCAGCTGAGATCCCCCCAAGCCGCTGCGGGATCCAGAAGGGAAAGGAGGAAACAGGGAAAGGAGGGGAAGCTGGGGTTAAGTGAATGGAGTGGGGAGGCAGGGCTGGAATGTCGGCAGTGCTGGGTGTTAAACATGAGGTTTGACGCTCCACCAGCCTCAGGGTGGGAGCTGCAAGGCTGGTGCTGGGCACAGCAAGGACACCCAATCCCAGGGCACACCCCACTCCCCTTCTCCCTTCAACAGGTAATTCCCATTCCCCATCTGACTCCTGGGCTCTTGTCATGTAAGTCACATATTACACACCGACGCTGCCTTTTTGCAGTCAAAACTAATTTCACGCTCACTGTCCAGGACTAACAGTGACAGATGTTTTGCAAAATGAAAGCCCATTAATCTGACTGTAGAATAATCCATTTTCCTATGGAGAGCAGTTGGCAGGCTCTTCTCAAGCCAGGGCATCTGAAGCAGGTGGCAACTGCAGGCAGGGACCCCCTCCCTCTGTGTGTCCCACCTCTCAGGGAGGCCGGGAGGGCAAGTCCCTGCGCCGTGGGCATCCCTGCTCTGCCAGCATCTGGTTCCTTCCTCTGCAGCATCCCCTTCTTCAGCAGGCTGTCCATGTGCTGGGGCTCTGGGGCTGGGCAGGGAGGGGGCTCTGGGTCTCCAGGTGCCTTTGCACACTCCTGCTTTGCAGGTCACTGACAAGGCTTTGCAAGGAGCCTTAAAGCATTTCCTGAACTTCACCGGTGACTCAATGTCCAGCAATTCCCCTGCAGGTGTTTCACAGGTGGGATTTAACGCCCTGTGAGGAGGCAGGACCCTGAGGAGCCGGGGAAGCTCGGGGTCCCCACGTCCCCGGAGGCTTCACCTGAGGGTTTCTGAAGTGAAAAGGCGATGCAGGGCACACGCTGAGGCAGAGGCTCTGCACGGCTCCCTGGGAGGCAGCTCATCCTAAGAGTGAGAGCTGGTGGGACACAGCTGCTCCAGGACCCCCCCAGGACCCGCAGGTCCCACCT
Source organism: Corvus kubaryi (assembly GCF_017639235.1). Taxonomy (NCBI): domain Eukaryota; kingdom Metazoa; phylum Chordata; class Aves; order Passeriformes; family Corvidae; genus Corvus; species Corvus kubaryi. The sequence goes on from NW_024581615.1 coordinate 64,747, forward strand.
GTGATCCTGCAAAGCCAACCAGCACCTGGCCCAGAGCGCTCCGACTCAGCCCCGAAGGGAAAATGCCACCGAGCTTGCTCTGAGTCAACTGAAAAACTTTGGTTTGTCCCCAGAATAAAACCTCCTGCTGTCACACGCACCAGTTTGTTTGTTCCACCTTCTCTCTCTAAGCAGTTTTTGGAAATAAAAATGTCATTTCATCAAGCGAAGTCAAAACACATCTCTGTGCCAGAATATGTGTGCTTTTTTATTTCTTCCTTTTTTCTTTTTTGCCACTCCAACTCTCCAGCCTCTACCACGGCTGTCCTGGACCGGCCAGGAATGAAGGAAACATTGGGACCCCAACTCCAGGCACCCCCCAAGCCCTGCCTGGGAACCAGCACAACTGTGCCCAGCACAGAGTGACCCCGGCGGGGCACGGCTGAGCTCAGCACCCCTCATCTCCCTGGCTCCCTGCCCTCCCAAGGAGCCTCACTTGCCAAGCCAGCCATTTCCATATTTTGTGCCTCGGCAGTGGCTCCCCCTCCCCGTGCCTTGGGGCTCGGAGGCGTTTCAGCAAGGAGGGAGGGAGCAGCTGAGCTGAGCTGAGCTGAGCTGAGCTGAGCTGAGCTGAGCTGAGCTCAGACGTCTCTGTGCACGCTCCCCCCTCACTCCTGGGCTGGTTCTCCCAGTGCTGCCAGGGACTCCCTTGTGCTGAGACCCCGCTGCCACCAGCCCCAGCTCCCCACCCCACTCTCTACCTCCTGCAGCACTTTTGGGGTCTCACAGGGCCGCTGTGGCGACCTTCCCCCCGATGCTGCGTTTGCCAGGAACCGTTCCCCTGCCCACTCCAGCCTCCGCAGCCGTGTCTGGCTGCAGCAAACCCCTCGCCAGCTCAGACAGGAATATTTTAAGCCTGGAGCCTCCACACAGGCGTGCAGAGTCTGCTCAGTTAACCTTTTGCCACTGCAAAGAATGACCATTTCTCACAGTTTCACTTCCTACTCTCTTAATTGGCTTCCAGCCCAGCACCCCACTTGGCCCCTCCACTAACGACACTGGAGCTTCCTCTGGAGCCCCGGGAGGTGTGAGCTGTGTTTATTGAGGAACTTCCAGCTCCCGCTGCCTCGTGGGCTGGATCAAAGAGCACAGCCAGACCTGGCTCAGGGCAATGACGCTGAGGGACAGCAGTAACCCAAAATGACCCCACGCAGGCCCCCAAAGCCAGCGCTGGGCTCAGCCTTGCCCAGGGCTGGGTGAGCCCATCCTGCCCAGGGAGCAGCTCAGGCTTGAGGCACAGCCCAGGCTTGTGCCTGCCCCACAGCAAATCTCGGCATTAATTGGAAGCTGCCCCCACTCTAAATCCACTCCTGGCTCCGCTACAAGGGGTTTTTGCATCATGGTGGGTGCTGGGAAAGGGCAAACCTGCTCAGCCCTCCTCCAGCTCACCGAACACCACTGGACAGTCCCTGTCACTCCTTCCCTCTCCCTCTTTTCCTTGGCTGAAAGCGAATGTGATAAACAGGGAAGCAGACAATGACTCCACTGTTACGATGCTGCCTTATCAGCGCAGGAAATTGTCTCTTTCTTTAGATCCTCTGGTTTTGCTATTTCTGTAATCCGCCGGGATCGGCAGGGATAAGAGGTTCTTTCCAGAAAAGGCTTGGGGGACTTGTTACAATAATATGCCACCTCCATGTAAAGTTCTGGGCACGAGGCAAAGCAAATTAAAGTAAAACCAGGGATCATCATCCAACTCCTCCAGACCACGAGGCAGCCTTGGCTGCGGCCCTGCAGCCCCAGGTGGGGTCGGGGCAGAGGTGCCAGGGGTCCAGGGGTGTGGGTCTGCCCCGTGGCATCCTTGGGACTCCAGCCATGGGAGAACAGCCCAGACAATGCTCCTGGATTTTCTTTTCCCAAGTGTGCAGATGCTCCACGGAGCCCAACGGGCCCTCAGTCCCAGCAGCGATGGGGTGAAGGTGATGGGATCCCCTCCCCACAGTGAGCTGGGGGTGCCCCACCAGGCACCACGTGGGTGATGCCAGTGCCAGTGCCCCTAGTTGTCCCCCCAAGGACACGCTCAGAGACAGACCCTCTCTGCCAGGACTCCTTTTTGACCTTTTCTACCCCAGGACTACAAACCAGGAGCTAAAGCAGCAGCACGGCGGCCCCGAGCACCCGTTCCCTTCAGCCTCCTCTGAGTGCATCCATCACCCCTTGGACACAGCCTGGGGACACTCAGAGTCCACTCGCATGGCCCAGGGACACTCAAAGCCCATTCCCACACCGGCCCAGCAGAACTCCAAGCTGCAATCCCAAAGCCCCACCACGGTTGGCTCAGCAGGCTTGAGGCAGGGCCGGGCTGTGAGACAGAGCTCCGTGTCCGAGGGGAGTTTGGAACATCACTTTTTCCGCCTCTAATCAGCTTGTTAGCAGCCTAATAACAGAGCAGGCCTGTGCATCACAACCCCCAACGAGAGGCACAGCCTATTGTGGAGCTGCTGCCTGACAGGCAGCGTTCAGCAGCCTTAAATTATCCCGTGACAAGCTGCAGTGAAGAGGTGAGCAACCTTGCGCATAATCTACAATCATTATCATTTCCATCTTTATTACCCACAGTATGCCAAGCACATTAAGGAGGCTTTCAGGGAGCTTTTGTTTTGCAATAATTTCTTAAAAAATCTGCTTTCTTGTTAGTATCTCCCCTGCCATCTCATCAAAATGGAAATGCTGCAAAAGGCTCCATTTATTTCCTTTAATTCTCCTTCACACTTGCAGCCAGCGAAGGCCTGGTGGGACTTTTTGGCTGGGCCAAGGTCAGAGGTGGCTGGGTGGACTCGGCCTCCTCGAGGGATGGATGCTCTGACAAGAGACTCTCCAGGACACAACAAACTCAGGTGTCCACAGCAAAAGCTCCCTCAGCAAACCTTTGCAACAGGTGTGTCCTAAAGCCACGGTGTCAGCAGCGTGGGGACACACCCGCGGGGTCCAGAGAGGGATCCGGGCCCTGGGACACCCCGGGGATTTCCAAGGAACAGCAGCTCCAAGGTTCGTTCATCAGAGCAGCGCTGGGCTGGCAGGCGGGAGCTGTTTGCGTTTGACAGAAACGTGATGATTCCTGTTTTGGCTGGCAGGCAGAGGGATTTGGGTCTCATTCATGAGATTTTTATTCTTTGTTCTTAATCCCTCGCACTTGAGCACAGAGCCTCATCCAGGCTGGCCTTGGTCCCATGGGAACTCTGCACTGGGAACAGGAGCCGGCTGGGCAGCACTGGGTCCCTTTCTGTGTAGAAATTGTGCTCATGACACCGGGGACCTGCCCTGGGGGTTCACCCTCCCTCAACCCCCCCAGCAGCAGCCTGTGCTGCTCACTGCCCCCATCTGCGAGGGGCAGCAGGGCCAACAGAGCACGAGAAACTTCCCACCCCAGTTCCCAAGCTGGCCAGGCTGCAGGGAAGGACTCCTCTTGCTCAAGACACCACAGCCTCTGCCAGCTCTGCACGCCGGACACCAGCCAGGCCTCTCCCCTCCTCCCTTACCTTTTCCGCCGACTGCGACGTCCCAAAAAATATCGGGATGAAGGCTAACCACACAATGCAAGTCGTGTACATGGTGAACCCGATGGGTTTGGCTTCGTTAAAGGTCTCCGGGACCCCGCGGGTCTTAATGGCGTACACAGTGCAGGTGACCATGAGGAGCATGCTGTACCCGAGCAAACAGATGAGGGACAGGTCCGAAATGTCACATTTGAGGATGCCCCTGGCAAAGTGGGGGTTTGTAGTCCGCTGGTCCTCGTAGTCAATGACAGAGTGGGACGGGTCCACGATGAACCAGATGCAGACGCCGATGAGCTGCAGCGAGATGAGGCTGAAGGTGATGACCAGCTGCGACGCGGGGCTGATGAAGCGCGGAGCGCTCACCGACTTCTTGCCCTGCTCGAAGATGCGGTAGATACGGTTGGTCTTGGTGAGCAGCGCGGCGTAGCTGATGCTCATGCCCAGCCCCAGGAAGATGCGCCGCAGGGAGCAGGTGCTCAGGTCGGGCTCGGCGATCATCAGGAAGGTGGTGGCGTAGCAGAGGAAGATGCCCGTGAGCAGGACGTAGCTGAGCTCCCGCCCCGACGCCTTGACGATGGGCGTGTCGTTGTAGCGCACGAAGGTGATCACCACGAACAGGGTAGCGATGATGCCCACGATGGCGATGAACACGGGCACCACAGCCCAGGGCGAGCTCCACTCCAGCTTGATGATGGGGATGGGCGTGCAGCTGGTGTGGTTCTCGTTGGGCCGCTCGTTGAAGTGGCAGCGCTTGCAGTGGAACTCGTCCAGCTGGTACTGGTAGCCGTCGCAGCGCTCGCAGTGCCAGCAGCAGGGGATGCCCTTCACCAGCTTCTTCCTCTCGCCTGGCTTGCAGGGCAGGCTGCAGATGGAGCTGGGCTGCTGGCTCCCGCCCCCCGGCCACAGCATATTCTCCACCTGCGGGGGAGACAGCACCAGCCCTGCTGAGGGCACACTGGGCACCTGCCGGGCACGCCTGGGCACAGGGGATGCCCTGCCCTGCCCGGATCTGGACCCTCAACCCATCAGCACATCCCACAAAGGGTCCCAGCCCAACCTGGCATGGGGGCAAGGAGGTGGTGAAGCTCTCCATTGGCCTTTTGGGAAGATTCAACACCAGGAACCCAAAATGAAGCCCCTCCTTCCCTGAGGAAACCCCATCTGCTGCGGTCTGGCTCCTCTTTCCTGTCCCATACCCGGATCCCTGGGGTGTGGTCACACGTGCCGAAGCACAAGTGTGTACCTGGGGACACCTTCCCCTCTGCCCCCACCACCTTTGGCTGCCTGGCTTTGCAGCCAGGGGCTCCCAGACTCTACGTGGTGAAAAGAGAAATCTGCAGGACCTTCCCCTTGGATCACAGCGTTACCTTGAGGTGCAGGTGGTCTGTCCACTGCCCGATGACTTTGTACTCAGGGGTGGAGTTCCTGATCTGGTACTGGTAGATGTCGTAACGCCCCGGAGCATCTCCGTTCTCATTGAATGTCACAGGAGTCCCAGCAATGCCTGCGGGAAAGGGGGAGCTCGGCACCCACAGCACCCACAGCACCCCCACCCTGCTGATGGGGTCCAAGGGGGCTCTGGTTTGATGCTCCCCCCTCGCTGCTTCTTTTAAGAAAGGGGGGAAAGGAGCTTTAAAAGTTAAATCAAGTGAACTCTGCGATAAACACTAATGAAAGGAAGGAAGAGAAGAATCAAGCAAGAGGGGGGAAATAAATAAAAGAGGCACTGTGGAGGAGATCAGAGGGTGGAGATAAATAGAAATAATAAGGGGGCCAGACAGAAAATGTTTATTAAGGAGACAGAGCAGAGGAAAAGATGTGCTTCCAGAGGAGATCTGAGACAGACAAGGGCAGAGCAGCAGGAGGCAGTGGGACCTCTGCCAGCTGGGAGGGAGGAGCTGGCAGGGGGAGAGCCTGGGCAGGGCAGCAGGTGAGGGCAGGATGGCAGGGTGAGGGCAGGGCAGCAGGTGAGGGCAGGGCAGCAGGTGAGGGCAGGGTGAGGGCAGGGTGAGGGCAGGGCAGCAGGTGAAGGCAGGGCAGCAGGTGAAGGCAGGGCAGCAGGTGAGGGCAGGCTGAGGGCAGTATTGCTGCCGGATTACGTTCCAAAGGCTCCCAGGAGATGTGGAAGCTCAGACCTTCCTCACCTGCTGATCTGCTGCCCTCTCTCCATGCTGCACTTGCAGCGCAGCAGCTGCCAAATTGTACCACAAATAAACCATGGGTGCTGCTCCGTGACCCACACTGGGGACAACCAGAGCAATGGGGGACAACCAGAGACGCCCAGGGCCGCTCCTGCCAGCGCCGCGGGGGGATGGCACACCTGAGAAGTTGACATTGCGGATGTACTTGAGCAGCTCCACGCCGTCCACCGGGTCCATGCGGGGGCACAGCCCCACCTTGCCGGGGCACAGGTTCTTGTGCATGTTGTGCAGGGCGTGTCCCATGGCGTAGACGGCGTCGATGACAAACTGCACCTTCCCCTCCTGCTCGTACGAGGAGTCCTGGCCGATCCGCTCCCGGTCTGCGGGGACAGGGGAAGGGGGCTCCATCTCCTGTGCCCCAGCCATAACCCCCAGGATGCGTCTGCTGCACCCAAATCCTCGCAAACGAGCTCACCCTGGACTGGAGCAGCTGGAAATTCCAACCTCATTCCCAAACCTGCACACCCAGGGCACATGCAGTCAAGGAACATTCCCTGGGGAATACCCAAGCAAACTCCCTGTCACATGGTTCTGAAAATGTGGGTGCTGGCACCCTGCTGTGCTTCCAAGAGCCCTCGGGATGTCATGTCCCAGCGCCATGGGACATCCCGAACTCCCAGGTCCCCCGGCAGGACACGGACTGGGCTGTGACCAACGTCCCACCCTCACCCCTGTGTGCTGCAGCCCTCCTTCATCTCCCAGGAGTTTCCACCAGCTCAGGCTCTACCAGTGGCATCAAGGACCACCCAGGCAGCATCCATCACTGGCTGCCTATCCCCCATCTCCCTCCCAAAGCCTCCTGTCACCCCGCTCCCCTCATCGCCTCCTGCCACCCTCCTGCCTCGCTGACCCCACAGCCTCCCCGGCTGGCAGGATCCTGCAAGGATCTGGCAATTACCAGTGACAGCTGCCTTCCCCCCATCATAACCTCATCTTAATGGGATCAGAAACATGTTAATGACTTAGCAGAAGACACCGATTAACGCAGCACACTGTTAATTACAGCTAAGAGAGCATCTCCCAAGGGGCACTACTGCTACGGAGAGCCCTGGCCTCTGCCCCTCCATCCCCAGGGCATGGCCGGGCATCCTGCCAGGCCACCAACAGGAAGGAGGATTTGTCAGGGAGCCGAGGGCACCACCTCCCTCCTCTGGAGAGGCAGCACATCCTAGAAAGCCACGCCAGGGTGCCCAAAACTAACTCCGGCTCCACCACGCAGGGACGCGCCCTGATGTGAGATGGGATTCACAGGGACAGCAGGAGACCAAGCACCAGCACCAGGTGCTGATCCCTTCCTTCCCTGCTGTGGGAGAGTGAGATGAAGCCCCAGTGAGAGGGGATGGCCCCATGAGCCACGCTGGAGGTCCCTGTGCCGGCACCTGTGCCACTGACATGACACTAAAGCGAACTGATAACAAACTGACCGACAGGAAAAGATGATATCGGGGAGGTGAATTCATAGCCCATCCTTCAAAGTTATAAAAACGCTTTTGGAATGTGGAGATTATTCATGCAAAGCCCAGCAGGTGATCCCTCCTTCCACATTATTGACAGGAGCCATTAATCTTCTCCCTCAACTTCAGGCCCTTCCCCATATTCATGTCCGAAGGCGCAGACAGGCCACTCTGTCTTGTCAAGATAATTACCCATTAAAAGAGGAGCTGTAATAGACTGTCCAGGGGAGCTGAGCCCATGGGGATGTCACAGCCCTGCCACCATCCACAGCACTGTCCTGCCCAGGGGACACACGGGACCCAGGGCTGGTCCCTCACGGCTCCTCAGCTTCCCAGCAGCCACCTCAATCCTGCACGCATCCCAAAATCCAACCCGCCGCAATGGCACAGGCTGTGGGGGCTGGATTTTCATCCCTGTGCCAAGGCTGAGCAGCGCAGATAAGGAGACATCCCTGGGGGCTGTCCCTCTGTCTGTCAGCACCTTGCCCCAGGCCCCAGCTGCTTTTTTCCAGACGGGAATTAGGCCGGTGCACAGAGGGGCAATGTGGAGCAGACAGCTGAGGCTTGTTCCCAACCTGGAGACAATAAATCTCTGCCAAGCTCCAATAGATGAGGGCCAGGGAAGGGAGGTGACCTGCTGATTATAATAGCAGGGTCGTGCATCGTTCTACAGGGCTGGTAATTAATTTTCAAGAGCGTGACGAGGCTCAGCGGCCCCCTCGGAGGAGGGACGCAGCTCTTCCCCAGCGGCGGGTGAGACGGGATCAGCATCAATTCCCAGCATACCACCAGGCCCGGCTTCTGGCAGGAGTTAATCAAAATCTCTCTCAGCACATCTGCGGGGAGCTGGGGATGGAGAATCTCCAAATCTTATGGGTGCTGGTGGCAGCACCCAGCACCTCTGGCCATGTTTTTGGGCTGGGTGAGCCCATATGGGAGCAGAGACAGTCCCTTCACATGGGATGCTCGTGGCAAACAGCTGGTGGGTGCTAGGGCTGCTCCCAGGGGTAACACAAGCAGCTGCCACCAGGAGTTCCATCAGCTCCGCCCTCGCCTTCTTCCCAGCCCTCCCATCCAGGAACGGGAGTCAGGAGCTGTCCGGGTCAGGGTGGGATCCTTCGCTTTGGTTTTTGGGGTGGAATAAACAAGCCAAGCCGGCATTTCTTGGGCATGTTGGGTTCTACCCAAACCTGAGGAAAACAGCCCCAAGCTGGGCATTTGCATCAGCCCTGCAAGGCAGGAGCTCGTGGATCTGCAGGGGCAGGTGATTTGCTTCACCAGGTGTTAGTTCCCTGCTCTATCTGCCAAGCAATCACTCGGGAGATGGTTTATTTGCTGCCAAATTCCGATGATTTAAAGACAGCTCCTCAGACATTTGCCACGTCGTAGCTTCAGCTGCTTCCACTGACACCTCGGCCCTGAAATATCACCTGTTTAAAAGCTACATCATGGTGGAGATGAGGAGATCAGTGCTCACAGGACCTGCTCATGCATCTCCTGGTGTCGAGGGCTCTGTGAGGCTCTCGGGAAGGATGAGGAGCTCTTGGCTACCCAAGGCCATGGCCATGGGCCAGTTTCCTGGTGTGTCCTTGCTACTTGCCCAGCTCACACCCACCCAGATCACCAGCTGAACCTTTGGGGAATGCCTGCAAGGTCGAGGATGTGGAAGCACCATCCCGCTCATCCTCAGTGGCGAAAGCAGGGGAAAAACAAAACCTTCACCATCCAACTTCCCAGGCACAGCCAGGTCCCTCTGCCTGACGGCACACGATGGCTTCAAAAGACATCCCTCCCAAGGGGATGAAGGGACGCGCCAATGTCCCCAAGTCCTGCCACGTCGCAGCCCGCGAGCCACGGTGCCCTTATCTGTCTTCAGCCGGTGCCAGGCAGGCAGTAAATCTCTCTCATCTCTCAGTAAACATGTCACCTCCCCGAGCCTCCAACCATCACCTGACAGCAGCGCTGTCAGCAAGACAGATCCCTGGCTGCCTTGTTTACTGCACTCGTCCCTAAAGCCTCTTTTGGCTGGAAATGACTCAAAATGCACAGTGGGGCTTGAGGAAGGAGTCGGGAGCCAGGAATTGAGCTCTGACAGGATTCCCACCAGGCAAAAACCCCACGCTCACAACCAGAACCACACCCCACCATGAGCTCCCACCCTCCCACAGCAGCCCCCCAGCTCTTACTGGTGCATTTCTTGATGCTGCTGCCCTTCCTGAGTGCGTGCCGGCTCAGCTTGCAGTGGAAATTCTCCTCCCAGAACTCAGCAAACCAGATGTTCCGGCGGTTGTTGTCCAGGGTCCTGCTGGAGAAGTAGCGGTCGAAACCTGCCCGGGCAGAAAGTGGATGGAGGGGATAAATCAGATGCATCACACATTCCCAAACTCCCCAGGCAGAGGGGAAGGGAGGTCTGGGAGCGATGGGGACACATCAGTGTGGTGGGATTGGGTCCAAAGTGCCACTTGGGCAGAGCTGCGAGTGGAAAATCCACTCAGGGAAGATCCTCTGCAAAACAGAGACTTCCTGGGACTTTGAGGGCAACAGGAAATGCCTCTCCAGGTACAGTGGTGACAAAGGGAGAGTAGGGAAAACATGGCATGGGGAAAATAAGGAGGTGACTGGTGGGCAAATCAGGAAACCCTTCAAAACCCTTCCAACCCAAACCATTCTGTGGTTCCACGATGGTTTCACAGCCAAAACCTGCAGTTAAGGAGGGAGAGCTGAGGGGACCCACGAAGCACAGCCCATACCTCTGACTGAGACCCGCTTGGGCAAGATGGTGACAGAGCCCTCGGCCACCTCCTCCAGGTGCAGGACAGGAGCAATTTTGGAGCCCCAGCTGTCCGAGCCCATCCAGATGAAGTGCCCTGTCTGGTTCGCTCTCTTGGCTGCCTCCAGCACCCTTCTGTGGAGAGAAGCAGCAAGAGCTGAGCCACCAACTCCGTGTCTGGCCCAGGGAAGTGGGGATGCTGGCACAGTGCCGGTGGCATCTCCTGCTCCAGGCACAAGTTTGGGACCAGGCACAGCCTGGTGTATATGGACACACAAAATCCAGAGGTGCCACCCAGCTCCTGCACCCTCTGTCCTCCCAGCCCAGGCACCCAGGCTGCTTCTCCCACTTCATTTGCATATTTGCTGACTGGTAATTGAATTTCCCCTTAATTACCCAACATTAAGAAAGGAAAAAAGAATCAGGTTATGCCGCAGCAGGCAGGGAAAGCAGCAGCGTGGAGAGCACGTGCTCCCAGCATGGCCAGCCCCAGCAGAGGAGCAGCCAGTGCTGCCAGCGCCCAGCATGGAGCTAAACTGGGCTCTGCTGGGCTCAACTGGGCAGCTGAGCAGCGGCGGGGAGCGGAGATGCCATCGGTCCTGCTGAGCATCCCTCGTGGTGCCAGACACTGACACGCCTGCGCGCTCCTCCAGCGCCAGCCAGGTCAGAAACTCAGTGGGAGGATGGGAACAGAGCATTCCCGGATCTGACCCTCCGGGCTCTGTCTCCCAGGGCTCAGTGTCCCCTCGGGGGCTCCTGTGGGTCCCCAGCCATGTGGAAGCGGGGCCCAGGGCAGCTCCGTCTCCCCGTGCCGAGCGGAGGCAGGTTGTGACTCACCCCCCGCGTCGGAGCTGATCATTTCAAGTCCAGATGGTGTTTGAAACGCGTAATAAGGGAAAAAAACCCATAGAAATCCAGCAGAGAGTGCAGACGAGATGGGAAGAGGCAGGCGTGCAGTGGGAGCCGTGCAGGCTGCTCCATGCTCATCCTGGGCTGCCCTGGGCTCCGGGCACGTCCCTCGCTAGGACAGTCACAGCCCGGGTCCCACTCTGTGATGAGCAGCACCTCCAGCTGCCCCTGGTCCCTGTGTGGGGCAGGATCTCCCCAGGGCAACCCCAGGACCTTCTGTGGAATCAGTGATTTAAATCCACCCTGAGCCAGGCAAGAATTCCAGCTACAACCTTCCCAGTCCGTCCTTCCCATCTTCCAGGCTCCACAATCCAGGCTGGCACAAGGGTGGGGATCATGGAGAGCTAAAGCCAGATGCTGCAGAGCCCCACTGCCCAGAGCTGCAATCCCATTTGGATGGGTAAATGTTTCCAGAGCCCTGATAACGAGACCTGCCATTTATCCTGCAAGGCAAATCCCTTTTCCCTCTCACCCCCGCCTGATGTCAGCTCCACAGACATTTCTATTAAGGAAGGAAAAAAGAAACTGGGAGACTTTGCACATCTGATGTAAACTGATTTAAACTTGCAGTTTACCCACATTTACATAATGTTTGCTGATTAATAAATTAGACACTTAGGAAATCAGGGGTAGCTCCATGTGAATCATTCTGCTCCATAAACAACAGAGCCGCAGCCACTGCTTTGCCTGCAGAGCAGCTCATCACCCTCAAGTGTGGCCACGTCCCCAGCCCTGCTGGGCACAGAGTGCTGGGGAGGTCCCCAAAAGGTCCCTGAAATGTCCCCTAGATCTGTTCCTCTGCCACGCTGAGGCTGGGGTTGCACAGCAGAGCAGAAGCAGCACCTGGGTCCTGCCTTGGCCAGCTCTGAGCAGCACCTGCGTGGTGTGAAGCAGCAGGTCGTGATATCCAGGGCTTCCGAAACCAATGGAAAGTGAGTTTTCCCTCTGTTGAGCTCTGTGTGGCTGTGGTTGGGTGGCAGCCACTTGCCAGGTGGCCACTCTGAGTGGGTCCCCACTGCAGACATTCCCTGCCACACCACACAGTGCATCCTCTCCCCACTGCAGACACATCCCGGTGCATCCCAGTGCATCCCAGTGCATCCCTGCCCAGACCTCCCTCCCAGCCAGGCCAGCCCCTCCACACCTGATATCATCCTCGTTGGCGAAGATGATGACGGCGCGGGCATGGGAGGTCTCCAGGAGGCGGCGGATGATCTTGTCAAACTCGCCCGGCTTGGGCTCCCTCGGGATCTTCACGGACTGGGCCACGCAGACCCCGCCTGCGGCAGAGAGAGCCCTGGCACTGAGACACCCCCTGAGTCCCTGTCCTCCCGGGATGGCCCCTCTCCCAGGGCTCCTCAGCCCAACAGGCAAAGGGGGTCTCTCCAGTGCTCCCACTGAGGGGCTGAGCACTTCACCACCTCCTCAGCCCAGACCCCCTGGCCACCACCCAACCCCCTGGGACACTTCCCCCAGCCCTCCCCTTACACCTCCTCTCCCCCTGCTCAGCCCTTCTGCACCACCTTCCTCCCACCCTGCATCTCCACAGCTCCTCTCTGCCTCCCGCCCACTCCTCTGGTACCTCTCACCTTCAGCCACCACCACATCACACTCTGAGCATCCCCAGGACAGACACAGGGTCCCGTCCCAACAGCTCAGTGAGGATTTTTCCAGCCAGTTCCAAGCACCAGCCCCTCCCCAGCCCATGATTTGCAAAGGGTTCTCCACATGGAATGGTCAAACTCTGGCAAAACCATCCCATGGGAAGAGCAGACAAGCCCTTCACCCCCGAGCAGCCAGGCCCTGCAGAGGGTTTATTCCCATCCCTATGGCACTGGCCAAGTTCCAGCCCAGCTTTCCAGGGAGCCGTTGCAAAAGCAGGTAATTAAAATTAAAAGAGACAATTGGAAGAGCGATTGGAAGAGCCCCCACTCTTCACTGCTGGGCTCGAACCTCCAGCTCCGCAAAGGCAGAGCCCTCCTGCTCCTGCATTTCTGCAGATGCCAATAAAGAGAGAGATGGGAGAGAAAATTAAACATTGCGGGACCTTCTGGATGTAATTGATGGTCTCAATTTGCATAGTAAATGACACGGCTGATGCCTCCTGCCACTAACAGATCGCAGCTTAAGCAAAGGTCGCCATAATTACCACCCGGGGCTGGGGGAGATTCCCAGAGCACGGCCCTGGAGAGGAGCAGGACAGGACAGGGTGGGGACAGGCTCCAGGAGGCTTTGCTCCCTATGTGGGGCTGAGGGAAAACTGGGGAAATTTGGCCCCTTGCAGCCAAAAAGCAAGAGAAGGGCGATGTGCTGGGTGCTGAGCAGGCAGGGAAGGCTGCAGGGATGGGGGCACAGCATCCCCACCCCGTACCCACTGGTCGGGGCCTTCCAGGGGTTTTTTGGGGTTTGTTTTCCTGTGGTAAGAAATTGGGCCAATTTGCTGTTTGTTTCCCATATGGGGAGCCAGATGGACGGAGAGGAGGGATTTGGATAAACAGACAGATCAGCCAGGCGAGGAGGGCAGCAGCAGGCAGCGCCGGCAGGACAGGAATGTCCCAGCCTGGAGACACTCACCCTGGTCACCACCGAGCCCCCGGCCAGGCCAGGGTGTCACAGCACACTGCCAGGGGCCACCGTGCAGCTTAATTACAGTTTCCATGGCAATCAATGGCGAAAATCCAACCAAAGCAGCAGTTTGCAAACACTGCGAGCCTTCCAAAAGCCCTGGCACGGCCAGGCGGGAGCGGGCACACGTGAGTGGCAGCTGGGGGCTGGCACGGGCATGCACGTGAGTGCCACCGGGCACTCGTGCTAGGGAACATCTTCCTGCAGAAGAAGATGAGTCCATAAATAAACAAGAAAAGTGGTTAAATCGATGGCAATTCAGAAATGACCATGATGTGATTGGGCTGCTCCGTTAAATCAAACTAACGAGGAACGCGGCTCCTCCAGGTGACAGCCTGCAGGGCCGGGGAGCCCCTCGCTCCCACAGCAGATGCTAACAACGTTTTTGTCTTCTTAATTAATGAAAACTTAATCATGAACAGCAAGAAGTCCAGGGGGTCAGGGGGCAGTGGCAGAGCTGTGTGGTTTGGGGAGCTCTGTCTCTCAGCACCTGCATTATTCACACCCCCAGCACCGCAGGCAAAGGGGATTTGCCAAGTGATGCTCCCACCATCTTCGCACAAAAATCCATTTAGTCCAAGCACTCCTCTAAAGCCAGAAATCAAAGTGAGGAGGTGGCGGCAATGGAGGGGAGGCAACCACTCTCTGTGCTCCTGTAGGATGGCACAGCACTGCTCCCTGCCTTGGGACACAGTGTGACTCTGGGAGAAGGCAGCAGGTGAGACATGGGGACCCCTCTCCTCCCCAGCTTTGGGAAAGGACCAAAGAGGGGCAGGAATTACAGGGATGGGGAGAACATCCCACCGGCAGTCCGAGGATGCTCAGAGGAGATCCCGCGCATTTCGTCGCTGGTGGCACAGGACACAGAGCACCCGCGGCAAGAAACAGCCTGGAAAACCCAACCTGAGCCCGCTTCCAAACCTCCCCTTCCAACGCTGCCTGCGCCATCCTCAGACACGCAGCCCTGTCCCTCCCATCCCGGTGGGATCTCGCCTCCCCCGGCATCGCCAGGGCGCCAGGGACTCTCCTGATGCCGCTGGGGGTAACCCTGTTGTCAAACACGGGGCAGGCTTTAATCTCCACCATTAAGGCTCGACGGGAGCGCAGCCGCTCTGGCTTCCCCTCTTGATTGCCGGTGTTTAATCAGCTCGGGGTTCAGGGGGTTCTGCCAGGGCTCCCGCAGAGCTGGCGCCTGCCGAGCTTGGAGCAAGCAGGGACCCGGCTCAGCCGTGCTGGGAACAGTGATGTGGATGTTTCCCCCACCCCGGGCACCCCGAGGAGGGATCAGGCTCTGCACAGCCCGGCAGCGATGGCATTCCGTGAGCAGCTGCCTACTCCCAGCTCCCGTCCTAACTCCAGCCTTCCCATGAGATCCCCAAGCCCAGAGCCGTAACTGGGATGGTGGCCTGCTCCCCTGCCCCGGGACTCGTTATTTGTGTCACTTCAAAGCCTCCAGGAAGCAACTGATTACAGGAGAAGCCATTAGGGACAGAGATCTGCGGCCTCTCCTGAGTGTGGTGAGACCGAAACGCTGCGGTCAAAACTCCTGCCTCAAGATTTGGGAGTGGCTTTTTGGGGGTCGACCTCCTGGTGCAGCCACCGCGAGTAATGAACCCGGCTGGAACCCGAAAGAGACAGCCAGGGATGTCACACGGGGATGAGCAAACACATCACAAGTATACATCAGGCTCTTAGCTAAAAATATGGAGAGCTCAGTGAAGGATGAAACAATAGAGGGGGTGGGAACGGCAGCAAAATTGATCCAGGTACATGACTGAGGAGTCCTGCGCTGGGCTGGGAATGTTCCCCTGTTCACAGACCCAGCGCTGCACATTCCAACCCTCGGCACAACGCGTGGCACACGCCGGCTCCCTCACACCCACGTCCATCCCAGGCCTCATCTCCACGAGCTTGGAGACAGCAGAGACCTCAACAACGCAGAGCCAGAGGCTCCTGGGTGGGTCTGTCCAACCACCAAAATGATGCCACGGGTCAGGGGCGTGGGGAGATGCTCGACAGAGGGGCTGGAGGTGGGGACACCAGGGACACCTCGATGCTGGCCCTGCTGCGCACCTTGGCGCGCAGTGGAAATCCAGCTGACAGCCACTGCCAGTGCAGGGTGCCCTGGGGGAGTGGGATGGGTTTGGGGAGCAGAATGCACTTAAAACCCTTAAAAATGGCTGAAGAAAACACATCCTTTGCAGACTGAACATCTCTGCAATGCTAAAACCCAAAAAGCAGCACTCAAGTGAACAAGAACTCTCCAGCCACCAGTGCAGCCACCAGCAACCTCCAGAGGCCAACAGCATCATCACCAGAGTGACTGCAAATATGGATAAAGATATAAAGATAAATGAATAAAGATGTAACAGCCACCCAGGTCAGCCTGTCGTGGCAGCCCAGGGCCAGCCCCAGCTGCAAGAATAACCCATCTCCAGGGCGAGTTTCCTCCCCACATCGCTGTCAGAGGTCGCTTTGTGCCTCAAGCAGAACCGTTTTCCACTGCGCCGCGAAGCTTCAACGTGAGGCTCTGCTAAAAATTGAAACTGAAGGTCAAGTTGATAATGCATCAGAAAGCAAACAGCTTGAGTGCGAGCTGCTAACGACAGCAATGAGCATTATTGCCTGATGGAAATAAAACCCGACTCTGAAGGCTCGGGCTCGGCATGAGAAATGAAGCAGAGCGCTGTGGGGAGAGCGGGAGCTGCTCACCCTGAGCCGGGTGGGTGAGGAACCCCCAGGGCAGAGCCAGCGTGGGGGGCTGGGGACGGGGCTGGGGCTGTGCCTGGCAGTTCCCCCACCATAAACACCCCCACGGGGAATCTCCACCACTTGACCAACAGCCAGCCAGCCCCTGGCACAGGCCAGATCCTCACTCAGCTGACAGCCCCGACAGGCTGGAGGCCCCTGGAAGCAGCGACAAATCGCAGGATCCTTTAGGCTGCTGGAGAAATGCAACTGAGAGCCAGAAATATCCCACAGAGGGCACAGATCCTTCACCCCTTCCCGATGGATCTGTGCTGGTGAAAAGGTGTTTGGTGCCAGCAGAGCCCTTTGCACAGGGGAAGACAGAGAGGTGAAGTGGGCTGAGCCTGGCTCTTCCTCCAGCACGGCATTGCCACCACAGCTGGCAGGGCTGGGGAGGTTCAAATACATAAAACAAAGGGAAAAAAAAGAAAAAGCGTGGGTTTGGTCCAGCCTCACCATTATTCACGGCTGTGGCTCTACTTCCATGGGCAGAGCAGCGTGGCTGACACCCCACGCTCGCTCCCAAGGGAGATGCTCCAGGGAGCAGCTCAGAACCCAGCCGGGGCCCCACGCTCAGGCTGGCACAGGCAGCTCCCACAAATCCCCGTGGTCCTGCAGCGCGTCAGGGCCGCAGCATCACCTCTGGCACCACACGGGCTGCCCTCACACCGCAGGCACCGTGGAAATCTGCTTTTTGATAACTAAATTATCACTAATGCACATAATCGCCAGGTTATGTGGATACCCAAATTACAGGACTGCCGCAGCCCCGGATTAACACGCGGCCGCTTTGGCTCCGTGTGTGCTCCTTTACTCTGCAATTACGCTGTCAGATCATTAACATCTGGTTAGAGGAGCTCATGGGAACCACAGGTATCTCAAAGGAGAAGAGCTCGTGCCGCAGCAGGGCCTCCAGTCACAACCACCGCTCCTTATTGGTGCTCTGTGGAGGAGCAGCGTGGATTTGAATCGTGCCTGTGCATCCCCCCGGCCACCCCGCAGATCCCCCGGGGGGCTGCACCTACGGAAGGGGCAGCAGAGCATCCCCCAGCCCCTCCCCAAGTGTGCCAGGCGCTGTTACACACGCCCAGCACAGCCCCTTTGCACCTGCAGCTCCACACATCCCCTGCAGCCACCGCTCGGGAGCATCCCCAGGCATCGCTCCTTGTGAAGCCACAGCCCCGTGAAAAATATTCCGCTTTTCAAGTGAAAATCCTGAAGAGCAGCTCCCAAGTTGGATCCCCAGATGAGTTTCTCTGCATACTAAAAGCACAGCCAGCTCCGGTGCCAGGGCACGCGCGAGAGAGGCGGAATTAACGCTGCTCCTATTTATAGGGCTTTGATTAGGAGCTCGTCACCTCGAAGTTTTTATTCCCTTTATCCATTTATAAGGCCATAACGCAGTTTGACTGGCTCCAGATAGGCCGGTGTCCCACCGACTCTGCCAGAACCTAATGTGCCATTCAGACACACTTAAGCCTGTAATAAGCAGCAGCCTGCGCCCTGCAGGGGTTTAACTGCCTCAAAAAACACCCTTTACCTCCTATCTCACCCTGAGCAGTGGGGCCGAGGTGATGCCAGAGCCACGAGGGACCCCAGTGCTGTGCCAGCCTCTGCCTGGGGTCTGGGGGCAGCTCCGAGTTGGTGGTAGCAGCACCCACAGCAGCGATTCCTGGGGCTCCTCGCCCATCCCAGGGTTGATGTTCAGATCCCCACAAGCTCCTGCGCTGCTCCCGAGGCTGCTAATCCCCCCTGAGCATCCCAGAGCTCCCGTCAGCAAAACGCTTTCTGCCTCCAGACAAATCCTCCCAAAGAGTTTTGCTGAGCACGGACTTTCTGCCTGTCCAAAGCCCATAGACAAATTAAAGCACCTGCCCTGGGGGATAATTCCGCTAAAATTGGGTGAAGCTCGTGGTGGTGCCAACTTGATTTTCTGTTAAAACCTGGGAGTATTTGTAGAAGTCTTGTCTTCTGGAAGGCGCCCAGCACCGTGGCTCAGGCACAGGGGGAGGGGGTGAGACCAGCTCGGCAGAGCTGGGGAACAGGGAATAGGATCTCAAGATGCTTCCCAAAAGCAGCCTGCCCTGCAGAGTGGAGGCAGCCCAGGATTTCTGGTCCCAAGCCTTGCTGGAAAACTTGGCTGCTTGTTTGGGCAGCCCCGAAACCCACATTGCTCCAGGGTCATGCCCCAAACCGCACCATCCATCACCTCCTCCACATCCCAGCTCAGCTCAAGGAGTCCAACCAGACACATTCCTCCAACTCATCCTTTTGTCCTCCTGTCACAGCTGCTCCCATCCTGGGAGAAATCCACTCACCATCCTCCCTGGACTTTTGGATGAAGGCCTCCACCCCGCTTTCACCGTAGCTGCCCTCGGAGGCCAAGGTGGAGACGTAATTCCACTTGAGGGCTTTGACAATGTCCACCATGGCCTGGGCCTGGTAAGTGTCCGAGGGGACGACGCGGGAGAAGAAGTCGTAGCGGCTGTTGTCGCTCAGGTCCGGCGCCGTGGAGGCGTAGCTGATCTGGGGGATCTGGGGTGGAGGAGGGAAAGGCACAGCGTCAGGGCAGGGAGGTGGTTGATGATCTCCACCCCACGGCCGTGCCCACGCTCCCAAAGCGCTGCTCTGGGCCAGAGGGAGGTGGGAATTGAGGATGAGCATGGGGCAGGTGGAGCGTGTGCCACCATCGGGTGCTGCAGGGGACATCGGGGCTTGGGGACCACCTGCAGCTCAGGGACACCCAGCAGGACCCCAGAAGGGTTTTCTGAGCATCCAGTGTGGGAGAGACCACAGAAAAAGCTGTAATTCTGCCCTGACTGGCACTGCCAGGGTCTCCCTTTGGC